>NC_062528.1:15143748-15301248 GCF_022655615.1 Tachysurus fulvidraco | reverse complement strand
GGCTCGCACGCTCCCGGCAGCCTCCCTCGAGGGCCTCACTGATCTATGGAGGCCCGTCAGCTCTGCTAATTCCACAGCTAATTACAGACGCACCGCAGAATGAAGTTGTTTGTCTCCAAATACCATTTTCAGCATCGAGGAGAACAGAGGCCATGCTGAGATAGACAAAAATAAGTGTGTGGTCATGTTTGTTCATGTCTTTCATGCATTTTTATTTGTTGTTGTAATTTTGCGAGTGCATTCGATAGTGACAAGAACAAATTATCAGAACCATAACCCGAGGTGGAATGGACATGTTTCTGTCAGACCACTGGCTGCTTTGAGCTGATAGCTGTTCTAGCGGAGTTTTGATTAAAATGATAAAGGGTTGTAAAACTGGGAATGATGTGTTTCGGCCATGTTTTGGGCAAATGAGAACAGAATAAAAGGAAGTGTGTATTTGCATAAGGTTTTATGGCTTGATGTATTCCTCCCAGATTATGAGAACATCTAGCTAAATATTGTACAGCTGTCGCAGAAAGTATTTATTTAGCATTTAACATCCGAGGATTAATGTTATGCATGGAATATTTGTAGAGTACAGCTGCATTCTGTAAACAAATATATTTCTGTCATTAAAATAAACAAACAAATAATAATAATAATAATAATAATAATAATAATAATAATAATAATAATAATAATAATAATCCTGCACACACAGACTTTATGAGGCAATCAGCAAAACCAATTCACCTTCCCGTGTGTTTTAGGAATCGGATGGAAACCAGGAGCTCTGGGGTGACCAAGCTACCACATTATTATTATTATTATTATTATTATTATTATTATTATATTATTATTATTATTATTATTATTTTATTTTTTATTTTTTTATTTTTTTCTTACTAGTAGTAGTAATTATGCATGTGTGGCAATTATAGGGCTTCTTCTAGTAGTAGTAGTAATAGTTTTTTATCATACTTTTAATTCACACATTGATAATTGCTGTTATTTGCTCTTAAAAGGGTTCTGGAAGAAATATCACTTATATTAAGCAAGTAAATGGAATAAAGCTTAAAAAAAAAGAAAAGAAAAGCTATGGCATTCACCAGGCAAAAAAACAAACAAAACACTTTTGTTTACTTTAGGATTTAGGATTTTGTGTAAAATGTTTGTAAAGATATTACCAGAAACTCTAAGAATGGCAAATAGTTCAGAGAAAATGAGAAATCAGAATAACACTCAGTTAAAGAACAGTAATGCTCTTAAGGGGTTTGATGGTGAATTACATTTTATATTTTCATTACATTACAAATGTGGACACTGTGCATGAAAGGGTTAAAGCCACAAATAAATCCTGTTCCAGCAGCTCTCGCTCGCTCTCTCTCTCTCTCTCTCTCTCTCTCTATCTATCTATCTATCTATCTATCTATCTATCTATCTATCTATCTATCTATCTATCTATCTATCTATCTCTCTCTCTATCTCACTCTCTATCTCTCTCTCTCTTTTTCTGTTTTTAAAGGAATAGACTAAACTCCAATAGTGTTCAGCGAAACCTAGAGGCACAGATCACAGATTTAATATGTAAACCCCAAATATTTAACATCAGTACATAAATATGGTATTACAATTATCTGTTTTTGCATATTTATATATGGATATGAATTTCTCAATATATATATATATATATATATATATATATATATATATATATATATATATATATAAAAAGAATATTTTTGGTTAATTTGCATTTTATAGTTAAATGGAATAAGTTACTGGCTTCACTCCAGGCTGACAAACATTGGTTGTAGTTATTATTTTGAACTTTCTTCCCTTTCAGGATACCACAGGTATTTATTCCTTTTAATTCAGCTCAGCTGTATGCCAAGTAGTGAAATGCTTTTAGTCCTATGTCCGAGTTCTAGCCCTCTGATTTTATTAATATTCCTATCTGTATTTCTGCCATGTTATAAACAGGTGCAGTCGATCCAGACCTTGTGTTTATGCTCAATCCATATTCGCAGCGTCCTAGTAGTGGCCGTATCTTTTTTAATACATTTGTTAATGCTTGGCTTTTGTATGCGATAATCAAAAAGAAACAGTGTTGCTCAAAAGTCTGCTTATTCTTCAGGCTTTTCCTTACATTGTCTCATAGTGATTTTTCTTTCTGTTGTCACTTCTGGCTTTGCTCATTATAGACCCCAGTTTCTGTAAGACTGCTTAGTGACAAATAATATTGAATGATATGCATTTTACAATAGTTTGTTCACTGGCAGACTTGGTGATGAATGAAACAGTGAAACTGTAAAGAAAAAAACAAACTGTGTAACATATTTACAAAATTGGTATCAGTTGATGGAAACCTACAGCACAGCATCTATCTCCATTCCTCTGAAGTCTAATCTGAAATCAGTGAGGGACAGCAGCGCCGTGTGACACCAGAGTCGTTGGCTGACAGTTTCAGTTAATTAGTGGCCAAATTGGCCAAGCAATCGCATCCCCACCTCGGCCCATCAGAGACCGCATTAAAAAGCACTGCGAGCAGCTTTGACAAAATCAAATCACTGCACTTCAGTTGAACTGGTATTAATTTCATATTGACTGACTTGTCATTTCATAATCTGTACATTTACACATCCTTCAGATCAGACTGATGGCCTCTGAAAGCTCATGTCTTTAGTAAATTAACCAGGCTAAACTAGTCTCTCAGAATAAAGCTGAGCACATAATGAGCACATAGTTTTTACATATATAAAAAATGCAGCTTTTATTTAAAAGCTTTTTATTTTTAGTTTATTTTACTATGTTTATGGTTAGGTATACTTATAAGCATATCATTAATTATGATGTCACTAAAAGGTCCTCCTAAGGATAGTAAGACCAGCTTGTGTGTGTATATTAACATGCTATACGGTTCTGACATCAGGATAGTTTCTAATCTTGCTGCTTTGGAAGATTTAGGCTGCAAAAGCTCAGAAACATAAATGACAAGCCAAAAATATCTGTACCCAGCAGTGACTAATAACTAAATATGAGTACCTCAAAGTCCAGAAAGACAGCACAGTTTTCTAAAGTGATCAGCTGAATGTAGAACCAGAAACAGAAGAAGGGAAGGAAAGAGGGAGCTTGACGGGGCTTTTGTCTGTCCTTCCCGACTCGGCCCTTCAGACCGGGGGACGGCAGATTGAATATTTTAATAGAACGGATGAGAGCACATCAGTGGTGGAGAGAGGGTTCAATCAGGCGGCGTGTGTCGGGGTATAATTTCAGTTTCGTATGTTTCCTCCGACTTGACAGTACTTGAAAAACAATGACAGTGACCCAGTTGCAGGATTCCAATTAGTATTAGATATGCAACAGTTGAGATTAGAATGCAGGCTTCCTTTATGGCGACCGGGCGCTCTGATTACCCGAGCTGCACAAGTGTCAGGCCTCGATAAAGAGCAGGGAAATAGGGGAGGCAGATAAGACATCAGCAAGCCCCAGCTGCACATCATTTCCCTGGGGGAATATTTATTTCCAAATACCTCCACTCTTCCCAGCAGTCGCAGAAGTTATTTTAATCAGCAGGGGAGAAAATTTTCCAAGGAGAAATTTTCCGAGAAGATGAGCAGGGATAGGACAGTGTGTTTTCCATTTGAGATGTGTGTCCCTGCGATTGTGTGTCCGGTTGCCTCTGTGTTTGTGTGTGAGTGAGTGTGTTTGTGTGTATGAGAAAGAGCGTGGAAAAGAATTGGGCAGACATACTGACAATTCTGACATCTGTACTGAAGCTGTGGAGTGGCGTAAAGTTACAGGCATTTGAATTCCAGTCATTGTCTTTTTGCATTGTAAAAAGCAACACATTTTTATTTCAAAGTTTGTTTTTAAACATTTTCTTAAAATATTGCTAGAATACTGTAGAATTCTGTAACAGTTTAAGATACAAACAAAGAGTGTATTAATGATATTTCTAATTTGTTCTTTAGGCACAAAGAGAAATTGAATTTCTTTAGCTAAGTTTGTTTTAACAATACACTTCACCATTAAACTAAAATTATAGGGTGAATGAATGCAAGTCTGGATAGTTCTGAAACGTTCAGTTGATCAATTTGATTAATCGATTATTATAATTCCTCACTTCTTACCAGACATTCAGTTTCATCAACACAGAAGCTGTTTGCTCTATTTCTACAAAAATGTTAGTATTACAAAAAATGTAGTATTTCAGAAAATTGTAGTAGGAGGGAGCTGAAATTAATTGCATTAAGTGATGGTATTTAGGGTAAAAAAAAAATCAAGTAAAGTGCAGCCATGAATACGCTAGTAGCAATGAAAAAGCAGTATGAAGAATGTGTGCATATTAATGAAGCTGAGCACGCGTGTCAGTCAAAGCAACCTATATCACTGGATTCGAAGATCTGCTGCTGTTGCTCCTTTTCTTTCTCTGAATCAGTTGTACACACCAGGAATCATAAAGTCACATAATACAAGGAAGTGTTTACATCTATTTAAAATTCCTGATTTATAACCTAAATAAAAGGTTAGGACTGTTTCCAAATCCCTTCCCATAAATTAGCCAAGTCAAAGTTCAGTCACTCAACCACACTGTCTAATTAATCCAACACACACTTGCACATGCAGTAGGTAAAATCCTTCACTGGGTCAACTGTAAGCCCAAAGATTTTAATTAAGACTTTCTCTAGCACTCTGCCTTAATGATATTGGCTGTATAATGTCTTCAGCTTGTCCAGACATGTGATCCTGGGTCAAGGCCTTCCTGTAGGACCATTGCTCTAATCTTCATCCATTTGCTCTCTATTTTTATCACACAGCTCTTCTTTGGGGCGGAAATATGACTAAAGTAAGCACAAAGATACTAAGCACACTTGCACATCCCGCTAGCACACAGAAGACACGTAGATTATGTCAGATCCAGATTTCTACAATGATGAACCTGCTATACTTTGGTTGAATTCAGTTGATAGAAAGGTTTTAATGTTGACAAACCACTAGATGGCAGTGTGGCACATTTGTGTGAGCACAGCTCTTCAGGGTTTAGATGCCAGAACCGTAAGCCTCAGGTACATGAGTGTGACTGGTCACTATAAACTGAGGTAACTGACTGAGTAAAGAAACATCTCACAGCCTCTGATTTACTTGTTATTCACCTCCATTTGTCTTTCTCATTCACCTCCTTAATGTTATGTCAGATATCTAAGGAGATTCCTTCTGGTTAATCTTCAACCTTTTGTAAAATTGGTAGTTTTGATAGAAATATTAGCAATGCAGAACAGCAAAAATACAAAATTTACAGTACAGTTCTGGACTTGGAATGAACAACTGCATATAATTTGGAACTTGACCTCAATTTTCAATCTAGATAACTTTATTCCTGTATGAGTGACACAGTGGAAAAGTGTTGTCCTATCACCAGTGAGATCAAATCCCATTGATGCCCGAGCCATATGAGGCTGAGAGTCTGAGAGAGCATAATTGGCTCCATGTGGAAATATGCTGTTCTTGTCTCCCCCGTTGATCAGAGTGACACCGGTTAATCGCGAACATCTTTGAGCTCATGCATACAGAGTAGTACAGTTATTACTCTCATCCAAGTACACACAGTTGCCCTATGACGTTGCATGAGCTGAAGAGGCAAGTGTTAGCTTTCACCTTCCCAGACGGATAGCCGTCACACCGTAGGGGAACGACGTAGCTAGTGAGGGAAATGGCTATGACTGCTTTAGGTGATGTGTGGTCTGAGTAAAGAAAGAGAGAGTATTAAGGATTGTGTCTCTTTGCATTTTTGTCTCTTTGCATGTCATTTAGTGTACTTTTTATTTTTTATTTCATCCATCATTGTCTATACCTCTTATCCTAAATAGGGTTTCAAGGAATTTGGATCCAATCCCAAAGGACTCAGGGCGCAATGCAGTAGACTCCCCATTCATTCATTCATTCATTCAGTCATTCATTCAGTCATTCTTTCATTCATTCATTAATGTTTGTGGTGGATTTATGGACTATCACACATACTGTGAGTTAGATAAGAATGAGAATGAGATGCCAGACCATTACATAGCACATCCCCATATAAAACTCCACAAAGACTGTGAGCTCAGATACAAACCAAGGAACCATGGAGCTGTGAGGTAGAAATGCTATGTACTCAGTGACACCTGAAAGAAACAGATGCTTCATAACATAAAGACACTAACACTAACTTTCAATTCAGTTTAATTCAAATTTATTTGAATAGCGCTTTTAACAAACGACATTGTCTTAAAGCAGCTTTACAGAAGCTAAACATAAAACAAAATGTTAATATAAAGAATAACACTAAGATTAATATAATACAAAAATTCAAGATTAATATTAGATATATTTAAATGTGTTTGTAATTATCCCGATTGTGGCAAAGAAAAACTCCCTTGAATGGTAAAGGAAGAAATCTTGAGAGTGGCCAGACTCGTATGTGACACTGGGTTAGTTAACTAATGTTGTATTGACGAGGAGGTTGTTGTCCTCAAAGACCACATGGAGATGGCATCTCCTCTTAGTATAGCAGAGTCCAACCGGAGCTGGTAAATCTCTAGATACCCCAGGATCCAGTGTCACAGAGTCAGACTCATCTCCGTGGAGGTCCAAAATCTTCATGGCACGGAAGACAATCAGAGCTGGTACAATTTCTGTATGCCTCAGGATGGGCAGAGGAAAGGAATTAACATAGCTGCTGTTCATACAAACATAACTAACAAGCTAACAATTGTTTTAAGATTGTTAATTGGTTTCTACAAAGAATCTTCAGTAATAGGTTTCTGCATGCATAAATATGAATATGAATGCATATGAATTCCATATATATATATATTCTTATTTACATTTTTGTGGCTAGTGAGAAATGCTGACTGGTTATTTATGTGCAGTAAAACTAGCCACTATCTCTGGTGTGCCTCAACATTCATTTTCAGGTCTGTTGGCATCTGATTCTGAATGACCATCAGGATTTCTGTGTGTGACATAATCCATAGACATGCTATAGATTCATGACCCCTTCACGAAAATGCCTAGCTGAGACCTACCTGTTTAAGCATATTCCTGTCTCCTTCAATTAGCACCAGGTTAGCTTGAAGGCTGTTTTCACACTGATTTATTTATATCCTGCTGCGACGCTGTTAGAGTACGCAACAGAAAATGAGACAGTTTACCGAAATTTTGTTGTTTTTAGTGTTGGTAATTAATGTCAGTGAGAAAGTGGCAGAGAGAGAGAGAGAAGTATGAACAGACACCTCCAGTGACTGCTCCTCTCATTAAGCACTTCAGGCATTTATTAAAAACCAATCATTCAGACCATGTTGTTGGAGTTTCTGGCCTGCCAATATGCATGTAGTCACCATTTTTCTTGTCTGGCCTGGCTTTGATGGAGCAGCTCTGCTTGCTCTGTGCATTTCAGTTCCTAGTCAATAGGGAGTCAGTGAGCATGTATGGACTTCAATAGCATGTTAACATTGGAGACCTTGGTATTCTTCTTAACGCAAAAGCACTCCAAAGCTCTCCTTCTGCATGTCTGTGTCCCACAGATCTTTCTCTCCTTCTTTGTCTTTCACACTGTAGCTCTATGCCTTTGTTCCTACTGCATTGTCTATGCCTGGCTGTGTGCATGACGGAGGTCACCTCAAGGGCTTTTCTGTCCTATTCAGACTACTGAGGCCTGAAATTCAGTGACCCTGCATTCACACAGCGCACATCAGCCTACAAGAGCCACCTTGACATGCTAGCTGTGTCTCAAATTGCATAATGTAGTATTTTAGTCAGGTTTGGAGTAAATGTAAAGGATTCATGTACTATACAGGGATTAATGAACACATTTTATACAAACTGTAAAAATAAAATGAAAAGCAAACACTGTTGGTAAAATTAGCTAGCTGGCATCAGGGACTGTTGAACACAGCCTTGTGTAGTGACCGTTGCAGCCTTCTTGCTGCTCAGGTCCACGTTTACATTAGCTGAAATTACCCACATTCTTAACTCAGATGATGCTACATAGCCTTATTCTTTACATGAAGTTTCCAGCTGAATGTCAAAAATAATTCCACAATCTAGCATCAGAAAGCTAGATAAATAACTAGTTTACTTACAAAACCATAAAACACATCAAATCTTATATAACTAGCTCAGTCAAATCTTATATAACTAGCTCTATAATTATTACAGAATAAAAAAACCTTGCTAATGCTGCAGTATAATTGTAACCAATTAGCTTTCTAAATATTAAGCACTCACAAATGAATTACTTAAGCAAAATAGAAATAGCTAGCATACCAACAGCACCACAGAATCCCATTTAAAACTTTCAAGCTTGACTGATGAACCAACAATCTACAACATGACTAGCTAACACTGGTGACTAGCTAAAACTAGCAAGATTTTCATTGCATAACAAGCTTTTAAATATAACTAGCATAAAACTGAGGCATTAAAAATGAAGACATTAACTATTAAATATTCAGGATGTTCTCCTATTTCATTATACAGATTACAAAATGAAAAATTGTTTGCTAACACTATCCAAATGATGAACTAACTGGTAAAACAAACCTAAATAGCGAGTGTACTAATATTGGCATAAATGTATGTATTAAATAGAGCATTTGGTTACTAGGTGTACCTGGTTAACTTAATAAATTTGAGGATAACTAGCATCGCAAAGATTATATTAGCTACACAATAGTAATAACTAGATATTCAAAACCATAAGATAAATGATTAAATATAGCTGGGATTACAACGATTTTCAATAAAGAATTAACAGTCAACTCAAATAGGTATAGTACTGTAGCCTGTCTAGATCGTTTCCTACTATTGGTCTATAAAATAAAGTATTAAATAAAACCAAGCAATAAATAAGCTGGATGGTATTGGGAAGGCTTTTATTAAAGTATCTAAATATTACTGACATAAATTAGATAGATTGTTGCTGAACACTTGAATGGTTTCCTCAAGGGTCCTGTTTTATGGTTTTTAATGCCTGAACCCTTTTAAAAGTTAGCAGAGTTACTATATTAGAACACAATGCATACTTTGGAATATACACACACTAAATATTTTAACCAAATGGTTTACAGGACTGGACCAAAAAAAAAAAATGGCTGGAATTGTTAGCCATTTTTTCAGCTAATAAAATGTACCAGATGTTACCTGCTTTGTACATTACACTGATGATGTCCTCGGTTTGTTTGTATGAGTCAGCATCCCACTTGTGTTGTACATTTAAGTTATTAATATTGTAGTTAGTTCATTTGAGCAAACAAACAATGTTGCAACACTCATAAAATGTTTGTAGCAAGGTTTCATTTGTAAGAATTGAAAAGAGGAACAAATTCCAACTTTCACGCGTTTAATTATTCCAAATTTTTAATGAGACATAACATCGGGTTTTGCAAGTCAACACCAGCAGCTGGCTTAGAGCCCAAAAATTTCTAAGACAACAGAAAGCAACATATTGAGCAACATATTTTTGGCACAAATGGAATGTCATTAATAAATAAGAGCCAGACTAGCACTTAGATCGACTGTCACATCATGGCCTAATATAACGAGTGGAAGCTGAGAAAGTGCCGCCTGCTGAGAATGCATATGTATGTATGTGTGTGTGTAAATGCATCTATTATCCTAATGCAAATCTCTGGTTTATGGTGTTTTGGACAAATTTATGTTAGTTTGTATTAGAGGCCTTGGTTGTTATATATATATATATATATATAATGTTAAAACATTTAATGCAATTTCTTACAGCACATTTGAGCTTCAAAATATAGCATGAGTGACTGAGGACGAGTCTGATAGTGCGTAACATGGAGCTTCAAGGCCACTGCTGCTCCAATAAAGCAGCAGGAGACGTGCCCTTAGGAGGCGGCCGGAGTGAGCCCGTCAGGAACAGCGGAGCGTCACTCTAATCCCCAATCCCTGTTTGAAATGCAGAGCCAGGGTCAAGGATTACAATAAACTCCGATTATCAAATAATGCATGCATTCTTATTCCAACAGAGCATCTCATACTGCCACCTCCAGAATACCGAGTAAGGGGTAGGGTGGGGGGTGTTAAAGGTTTAGAGAGGGTGACATCAAAGAAGGATGGATGAAAAGAGAAAGATGTGAGAGGAAACTTTCTGAGCCAGTGTCCTTATATCCTCAAACTCCTCCTGCACCTGGTGAGGATAGTGCAGCAGCTGAAGGCTAGCTGAGCTCTCATTTATCTCAGAGTCATGGTTATATAGTAGGGATGTAATCAAATACCAACAAATCCAAAAGTCCATGTTAATTTTATTGATTAATTAAAAACAAACCCTTACATGCTGTTGCCACATGATTGGCCAGGATAACACAGAAATGTGCAGGTGTTCCTATTAAAGTGGACAGGGTGTGTGTGTGTGTGTGTGTGTGTGTGTGTGTGTGTGTGTGTGTGTGTGTGTGTGTGTGTGTGTGTGTGTGTGTGTGTGTGTTTTTCTCCAATGAATAAAATGTTTTCAGCCTTACTAAACTATACACAAAGTTAATAATGTAAGTTAACACATGATTTAACATTAATTATACTTTATGCTTATGTGTGCTTTGTTGATATTAAATATTGCTGTAAATAATGTTAGGGGTGATGATGCAAAGCAGATTTTCTGTTCATTGGTGAAATTTAAAAACGTTTTGTTTTGAGCAGCACCACTGACATGGTGACATGATCACTTGCACTTCTGGCATTGTAATCATTTTTGACAAAATGGTAGATACCTGGAATAAAGTCCACTTGTTTCATGGGTTTTTATTTTTTGAATATAAATGATCAAATATATACTGTGCGGGTTCCAGACCCCAGCTTCTCTGGAGGAACATTAGCATTCATAGCATGTCATTCTCTTTGTGTCCCACCCAGTGAGACATGCCTCAAGAGGAAGAGGTGATTCCCCCAGCTCCCTGAGCACAAGGCGGCGGCTTCTGTTCTACCACATGCAGGTCAGTGGCCACTTTAATGTTAGTGCAATAGATCACAATTATTACTGTAGTCCATCGATCTGGATGCAGATGAGGCTGAACCCTGGTGTAGAGCTGAGGTGAAGGGAAGTGTGTGTGTGTGTGTGTGTGTGTGTGTGTGTGTGTGTGTGTGTGTGTGTGTGTGTGTGTGTGTGTGTGTGTGTGTGTGCGTGCTAAACGTGGCTATCAGAAACACGCCAGTTCTCCTTTCCAACACATAATTGATAGAATCTCATAGCAATAAAGCTTGAACCATACAGCAGATTTGTTTTTATAATTATAGAATGTTCCCTTCTTCACCCCTAAATTATTTTAATCTAGTTTAGTTGAGAGTCTGGTTGTTTTCTCATCACACTGAACCTGAGAACATTCACTGAAAATGATCATTTGACTGACTTTTAAAATGGCCAATGACAGGCCACTCTTGTTTCCTGTCAAATACACAAAATGTCCAGAAAAGCCAATCCAAAGAGATTGTAGTCTAAAGGACTGGTCAAGTGTCTAAGTGTACAATAGCAATCAGACTGTCAGTGGATTATCTTTAATCTTACATAGTGACTTATAAACTATACCAAATAAAGTTTAACTCAACTTGCATAAATACAACAGACATGTAGCATCCAGATTGCATACTGTATGTATAAATTAATATTGTTCATCAGTAGCTGCTTTATATGCCAGGTTACCTGTTAATCCAGGGGAATTCTGGGAAACCGTCAAGTTAGAATAACCAAGCCATTATATTTTATGGAGGAGTCCCTAGAAGTAACCCACACCAACACTGGACTCTCTGTACACTAGATAGTGCCCCAAATCTTATAGATAAGATATGTTTAAAGAAAGAAAGACATTTATTTTCATATTGTAATGTTGAGTTTGATTTCCATTTTTTGGACACCAGCTGGAACTAAAGTTGTGATATCAGACAAACTGCCTTATAGAACTGGTCCCATTCTATTTAAATGTGTTTTTTAATGTGTAGTAAATCAGTCACATAAAATAGTGTAAAATTCAAATGAAATGTCATTGCTGGACTAATAGCTGTTCTGTGTTACACTTACATAAGAAAGTAAATGGTGGTCTGTTCAATTCACCATCGGAATCTGAACAAATCAAACTATTAGATCTATTCTAAAAATTCTGTTTAAAAAAAAATAAAAATGGATACCACATTGAATTGTAAATTTACCATGATTTATGATTGGCCAAAAAAAAAGATTTATTCTTATATATTAATAATGCCTTGGGAGAATTTACAGACAGATTCTGTCTCAATTTCCTGGCAAAATTGTATGGTTATACTGATGATATACTGTATGTGCATATCAAACTACTGTAGCATTTAACACAACTAGAGCTGAAATTGGTTAGGAAAGAACGGTGAAATCTCAGACACACACTCTAACTCACCTCAGCCTAAACTGACCCTGCCTCCAATAAAACACTAATGGAAAAGCTTAATGACGAGGCAATAAAACTCTGCAGCTAACTATAATATTACTCTTCTTTTAAGATGATGAGCTGGCACTTTGCCCCTGAGTGATAGAGGCTCGGTCAGAGCAGCAATGTATACACACACACACACACACACACACACACACACACTTCATGCGCTTAATAGGTGCACATGGTTATAGCAATGAGAAGGTGAGAAACTGTCACTTTTCTTGATGAGGTGGAGAAAATTATGTGTGGCCCTTATTATTTTACCATTCACAATTCTGAACGATGCAGTCTGCCCACTCTTTCTCTGTAAATGCACCGTGTTAGCAACAGATCCTTTAGACTGGAGTGGACTAAGTGGGTTGAATCTAGCATAGGTTTGAATGGATCTAAAAGAGCAGTGAGAGGAATCCACTTGAGAAAATGTGTACAGTTTTGTTGAGAGGCAGCTCAAAGCTTCCATTATGGAGGGATATCTCTGTACTTTTGTTTGTTGGTCACTGCGTAGTGTGCACCATTTGTAAGTGTTTATATGTTTACATCTTTTTTCAGATCCTATTGTGTAATTGTTGTGTATGCGTGTACAGTGCTGTATGTATGCATGTCTTGCTTCTTTGTGTGTGTGTGTGTGTGTGTGTGTGTGTGTGTGTGTGTGTGTGTGTGTGTGTGTGTGTGTGTGTGTGTGTGTGTGTGTTAAATATGGTGTTCTTTGATGATTTCCCTGAAAACAACCAGGACTATTTAAGACAAAAAGAGACAGCTGAACACTCTCTCCAGAGCATCATCATGAATCAAAGTGGATTAAAAGACCTGTCAAGAGCTATGATTTATGAATATATTACTGGCCTAATTTGTATTCAGTAGATCATGTTTATTGTGAAATTTCCCTGTGGAAACAATAAGCCACTGGTGACAGTAGCCAAACTGAGGCCTGAAAAGAAATCATTCAAATGGAAGTGCACTGATCCTTAACTCCAAAATCAAGAGATACTTTTGAACAATTTCACATTGGGTCCAAAGTCAAATGAGAGATTTTTTTTTAAAGGAATTGAACACATCTGTAGCACAGATTAAGGACAATTGTTGAATTTGGAAATTGTATTTAGTGCTATCATGACCCTGTCAGTTGAATACATACATACTGTACAAAGTAAGCCGTACTGTAGGTATGGAATAAAACATGACAGAGTATGACAGGAAAAAGTATCAACAAAAGGGTGCTGCAATGGAAATCGGACCAGTTCAACCTTGAAGTTTATTATGTGTCAAGCATACCAGCATACACTGAAATGTTTTATTCCTTTTATATCACAGCAATTTTGCTAGATATATAATATTTTAAGATTTAAGATATCATATCATACCCTATCATATCAAGTTATATTTACATTTAATATACATGTAATTATTATGAACCAAGTTTCTATTGTCACAGTAAAGCTAGAAACAACTTTAATTCTAACTATATAAACCGTATAGTTATAAACAGCTTTTCTATTTTTTTAATTAAAGAAAAAAGCAATGCAGCTTGACATGTTACCTTTATCCGGATGATTTCCAAACTTTACAACTTTACCTCTGACTGGTTTGAAGTCCTGACAATGGAGACTCCTTCCTTCCAAAAATGTAACACATATACCCTCTATTATAGAATATAGAAATCTATTCTATTCTAGTTATTCTATTTGTTTGTTTGTTTTTTAAACAGTTTAAGTGGCACACCAACAATACAAGTAAAAACGATACAGCATTAAAATCAAGAGCCTTAAAATAAACTTGCGATTTAAATTACAGGCTGTCGGAGCTGTGCTGTTAAAGCAAATGAATCAACACAACAGCTACAGATTCAGACATTCAACAGTATTGGTATAATTCTGAATAACTGCTTTTTGTGTATGTCTGTAGTGTTTGAAAATTGAATTAAAGTACATGAAGGTTTTATTGATTAGAAACTCAGTCGTGTTTCTCTTATCCTCTTTCATTCTAGTGTAATAGTTCTCTTTTGTATAATTGTGTATTTTTAATATTTATTGACGGAAGTCAGCATCTGCTCTTCAACAAAGTTCATGTTCTAAGTCTAAGTATGAAAGCCAAAAGGATTTTCTGTGCTTATCTCAGAACAGGGAAACGTGAACATATTACTGTCTGTGGTAATCACTCCACTCATGTGTTTGATGGAGATTGGTTTATAAAATGTTGCAATTTAAACTGAGAACCTTAAAAATAAATAAATAACTGACAGGACTGAAGGATGGCATTTTATTAAAGAGCTGTCTTATGGATTTGATTATTGAGAGTAGCTGTTGTGATAGAGCACATGCCGTTTGTTTTTGATTGTAGTACTCTCAGATCTTTTTCGATGATCGTACTCATCTTACGTCACATGGTAAGGGCTCTTCATAAACTTCCAGCCATTTCCTGATAATAAGAATATCGTTCACTTGCAATCAATCGCATTCCCTGCCGATTAAATTCAAGTCTCTTCATTTTTGGAAGGGTGAGAGGCTTTTGGCCTGATCTCTGTGCTGGACTGCTGTTTGGATTGTAAGTCATTTGTGCAGGTCATTGCTATAGCAATGGCTTGACACTAGTGAGGAATGGCGATCTGATAAGAGGAGATGGAGGGTTGAGAAGCAGGTCAATAGCATTGTGGAGCCAGGAGCATGTCTGATCAAAATTATTAATCTGCTTCTCTCTAACCATCACACTTCGCAACACTCTAGCAAGCTGTGGCAAGTAGCTTCCACTCCTGATCCTTAGGACCTCTTTAAAAGCCCTGAAACGGAGGGAGAAAGTTCACACTGTGTGCCAGGCGCAAATCATAATCACACTATGGTATAATTTATGAAATAATTTTTTTTTCACTGCACAGTCTGCAGTATAAAACTCAAAGGCATATTACTAACAGGCAAAAGGCAGCTTTATTATGATACATCAAGGACACATTGGCTTTTTTGCATTTTATCCATCTGAATAAACCTCTGTGGCACAGAGACACCATAAAAGCAAAATTAATGGCACTAACTGTTCACAAACATTTGGTGTGCTGTAAACAGATGAATATAGAGTCTGCTTACCCGCTGTGCAATGATCTCTCCTCGGTGCAGGACACGCGGTGCAGGACACTGTTGTACTGTATTTCAAAAGAAAACTTGTGAAAGAATATTTTTTATTTATTTTATTTATTTTCAAATGAATACATGAGCACATGTATAGAAATACTTCTTTCAAGAATTTCCTAATACACACTGACCATAAAGATGAGGTAAGCTCAAAAGTCCCAGTCTTTTACTTTTTTAAATTGAGCAATTCCAAAAACAAATTGATTGTAAGTTACTCTGGATACTGGTGTCAGCCATATCCCAGAAATGTAACGTAAATGAAACTAAGCTTTAGAAATTTAGAAAACGTTTACAATTGGCTGACACCCTTATATCATTTTTCATACAACTAAGCGATTAAGGGTTAAGGGTCTTACACAGGGGCCCAACAGAAGCAGCTTGGTGGCCCTGGGAGTTGAACTCACAACCTAGGCTACCACATAAACTATTCTATGGATTCTATGGACTACATACTGTATTTTCTTAAAAACTAGAGAACATACCTTTATTCTAGAGAACATCATAGCTTCTCGGTAATACAACCGATGTTCTAGAAAATGGATTGAAGGGAATATTATACGTATATTATAGGAACCAAGACAAAACCTAAGGAAAGAATGCATATATCCCAGTAAAACATTATACATGTAGACTAGACATTAGAGCACATTATCTGGATTGAAAGAATCGATCCCTTAATACTAAGGGCACACTATTCTGCATGACCTGGGAAACCAGAATTTGCGACAAAAACCCAAAATACTTCATAGCAGGATGGACAGAAAAATACAGCCACCTAATGCTAAATAGGCACTTATACTGTTACCTTTACAGGCAGACTGCGTGTTGCCGCTCCATCTTTACATCGCTTGCTGAGTTGCATTTAAAAAATCAATTAAAGAGGAAAACGAGAACACTGCCTCTGACCTTTCAGATGGCAAAATTAAAAGAGCAATTCTTGCTCATGGGAACAAGAGCAGAATGTTCCGTCTTACTCTGAGTGGCAGCACACACATTTTAATTATACATACAGGAAGTCCTCTGGTGCCGATGCTTATTTTGTGCAGCTACTAAATGAACTTCACTTGTTTACTTTTATGTGTATGGTCTGCAATCGACTCTAGTCTATGAACTGTAATCAGTAGTCATTTTCTACATATAGGAGCATTATAAATAGGATTCATTGCACGCTGTTTAGGGGCTGCATGCAGGATGTGTATTGTTCAGTAACGTAAAAGCTGAAACGTCAGTCAGTCAATGGGGAAATTGCCAGACAGCTTGGCCAGGAGCAGCTCAGAATTTATGAGAGTGTAATAAACCTTCTGTTACACTTTACTGTGGCATCTTGTGCTATTGCTGTTTTTCAAAACCTGCAACATTTCACGTCCAAGACTTGCCCTACTGTCAACATAGCAGACTTGGGCTTTAAGAAAGGTTTCTCTTGTTAGGTTACTAAACAGAACTCTATCTATTGTAAGGTGAATAATATTTTAGGAAATATTTCATAATATGATATGTTGATATGTTGCAATTACACAGCTCATGTTCAGAATTTTACAAGTATTTATGCTGCTATCAGTGCAGAATTCACTAGAGAAGCCTACTTCACACATCTACATGATACAGTGACATTAGTTAATGATTTGTAAGTCATCAATCTGAAATCCCATCAGTCTTCAGGGCTAGTCTTAAAACCTGGAGGTGGCAGTTTGATGTAATGTCAAATGGCAGAAAAGCTATTCCATGAGTAAAAACCTATTCTCTCTCTTCTCACTCTCTCCCCCCATAGTTTCCTTAGGTCTAGAATCTAATGCCCCTAAAGAATGAAACTTTATTATCACCAGAACACTGAGCGCTTTTCTGCTGCCATGTTTATCTGACCTGCTACCAAAATCTTGCTAGCAGCCAATCTATCGGTTTATCACCACTACTTTATCACCGTCACTTGTGGCAGCTAAATACAAGCTCCAAATCTGCCACTACACACACCTGTGCCATTGTAAAGCTGGTGCACAGAAGGCTTAGTAAACAGGTTTGCCTGAGGCCAAGCAAAATAAAACTCAGCCTTCTCCCAGAGTCTGACTCACATGGACCACAGTGCAACAGTCTCACACACAAGCACAAATACGTACGTCTCTCATGGATCTAATGCCTGGGCCACACTAGAATTCTGATTTAAAGACCTTTGAAAATTGGCCACATTTGTAATGTAGTTTTAAGCCATTATCATCCCAGATGATCCTGTTGTGTGTGTGTAAAATCCAACCATAGAGCTTCTGATCTATTCACATTCTAGTTTCAGCCTTATTGAAAAGTTCTTTTGTCTCTGGTTTGATTCTGGGTTCACTTGGGGTTTCCTGCAGTTTCCATGTTGCCTTTCCTTTCAAAATTAAAAATAAAAACTCCCTTGGTGTGAATGCATTTATAAGGGGTAATAACCACCAGTTCAAGTCCAGGGATAGGCTTCAGGGTTCAGGGTCGAGGATGTTTTCCCAACTTGCAGCCAGTAATCTAGGGTTATCCTCTAAATTGTCCCAATGATAAATTCTAAGATATTCCAGGGAGAAGTTACAAGGTTTTTCAGGGATAGAATCCAAAGTGTACTAGGGATAGACATCAGGGTTCAGGGACAAGAATGTTTTCCCAAACTGCAGCCATTGATCTAGGGATATCCTCTAAATTGTCCGAATGATAGGTCCTAATATATTCTAGGGAAAGGCTCCCTAGAAAGTGTTCCAGGGATCGGCCCCAGGGGCCAAGGCCTTTTCCATCCCATTGGTAGGGGAAATGTCGAATTTGCATGATTACAGATGTACATATACAGGTGGAATCCATTTGCAGTTTCATCCATGACAAAAACATTCTGAAAATGTTCGTTTAAGCATGAGGTCACATTTTCTGACACAGAGCCATTTAATTAGCATCATACAGTGGCAAGTGTTCACTCTGTATTGAATGTTGTGAATGAGTGTAACACTGTGAATGTACGTACTGAAAAGAAAGTCCACCTAAGTGCGAAGGAGAGAGAATGGCTGGCAGCGTTGCAGCTGTCTGGAGTGCTGGAGCAGCGTGTGGCATGGCTGGCAGACACTGGCTAAGTGATTAGGAAGTGCCAGGCTAACATGGCGCCATATTTAGCATCAGCGGGAGGTGCTCCTTCAGGGCCCTGCCAGATGTTAGGAACTGCTGTGGCGTGCATGGAGAAGCGTGTGTGCACAGCAGCAGCAGTGAGCACAGCAAGACTGCCATCAGCTCAGAATAAGCGTGCATATATCGTCCTTGCTAGTACGTGCACACACACATTTGCTCATTCACTTCTCTCTCAGCAGATGCTATGCTAACAAGTGCCCACTTTGTATTTGTGAGTCCGTCTTCTCCCCTCTGCTTGTACCCTTTGCTGGGACACTCCACCGGGGGGTGACCAAGATAAAGTTTTGACTGGCAGTACCATTTGTTTTAATCAGGTGTTTGCAGTCACTCGTCTGACCTCCATTAGTTGAGATTTTAATTGAAATTAACCCTCACTACTACCCCAATTAACCCTCTCCCCCTGCGTAAGCTCACCACACTCCCAGCATCTGTTCTAAGAGAAGCAGGGCAAAGGGACATACTGTTAGTGCTCAGGGAACAGGACCGTAACTCTGACATCACACTCACACATTCAAACACACTAACAAAACTTGTGCCAGAGCCTTGTGGTAGCTCTGGGATGTAGAGCTGTCGAGATGGAGAGAGAGGAAAGAAATTCACATTTCCTCTGCTACTGAGGGTGATTTATGATCCACATGAACACTTGCTGACTGAAAAGTTCTAGAGCATGGTGAGACTGCAAGTCCTTTCAGCCCTCCTCATCTCCTTTGCTCACACACATATCATGTCTCAGAGCGAGCTCGGCCAGCTGGTTGTCGGGTCGAGACGAGTATCTGCTGCCCTCGACGAGGACAAAATGGCATGGACCCAAGTCTCTGACATGCAGCCATCCCTCATGCAGACCCCCTCCCTTTGCTACTAGACACTCACTAGAGCCTAGCCCCAACTCTGAGGGCCACACAACAGGGTCGGAAGTACAGGTCCTAGTGGGCTAATGCCCTTGAGCAAGGTGCTTAAGCTGAAATGTCTGAGATACACAGCTGCCTCATTACCGTAGGTTTCCCAGTTTCTCAGTTAAATTCAAAGTACTTGCTTTCGATTAAGGATACATATTATTATTTGTAGAAAAAAAGATGAAAGAGGAAAGAAGGAGAGAGGATAAATAAATGTGGTGAACTTTCCATTCAAATCTTTTGGGTTTTGAGAAATTGCACAAATAAGCAAAACAACAGACTGAAGAGCATAACAGCATGATGACATCATCGTTACATTCAAAGTAGAAGAGCTTAGGTCAATATTACACCTTTATTTTTATGTGGAACATATTATAGAGCTATGTTATTTTCCAGTACACATGCGATTCATTTTTAGCCAGTGTTTTATGAGGAAAGGTATCCATGAAGTTGGCACACCAACTCAATATATGATACACTAAAGTATGATGTTATGATACAGTGGGGCATGATTCAGGCTTTAGAGAATGATCTTTTCTTTGTACTGCATTAAGTATTTTTGTTAGTTTAGTGCTAACCTGTTTGTATACAGAAAGCATAGCTAATCAACACCATACACTTTGTGCAAATGGTTTGGTTTGGTACCAAGTTTGACCTTTGATACTTGAGCAGTAGCCTTTGGAAAAAGCAAAAAAGGAAAAAGTTCATGTTGGATGTGCATTTTGGGTCCTCAGCACCAGCCCTGTCTGTAGTTCTGTACAGGACTTAAGCTGTAAAGCTGAAAAGCAACCACCTTGCAAAATATACTAAACTACCTGCAAATTCCATCGTTTGGGAAGCAGTCTGGAGCTTAGAATTGGCAGATACATCTGTCAGGAACAAATTACAGTCAGGATTAGGATTGGGATGAATAACCCAGTGTTTTATCAGTGGGCCCATGTTCCTGTGCCGAGTGGCTTATATTTCATGTAAACATAACCCAGATGCAGCTGGGCGGGAGCAGATTCAATTAAGATACAGGACAACTTTGTTAATGCCGCCATATCTTAATACCCCTGCTGCAAGTGGTAATGAATCTGGCACAGAGAGGGTTGAGGAACAGGAGTTGGGACAGCACCGTGAGCCTGCTGACAAGTCCTGCTAACTCTTTCTCTCTCTCAGTTGTGTTATTGTGGAAGATAAGTTAAATTGCATGCAGTGTATATTGTATTTGTTTATGTTGTATTATTGCTGTATATGCTGTTCTTTAATTGGAATATTGTTGTCGATTATTTAGATAGATATCAGGGCTCTGACTACTTGATTTCTTATAGACACACACTTGTAGTACAGCAATCAACATTCATTTTTTATTAATCTTCTTACTTTATATAGGGTTTTACTGCCATACTTTATCATGAATTCAAAGTTGGGACAGTGTTTAGTATTTGTAGCTGCTCTTGTGACTGCATCCATATAAATGTAAAAAATCTTTTAGAATCTTATGTAAGATTGGCTTGTGGTTATGTTATTTGTAGATTCATCTCCATAGGCAAATTTTATAGACATTCAAAGGTTACTTGACTCTGTTAGAAGACTTTTTTTTTACTAGCTAATGGCATCTTAGTCTTAAAGAGAGAACGATGATTTATTAAAATTGACACCAGCCAGCTTATTAACAGCTTCTTACCAACTCCAACAAAACCCTATTTTCACATAAAGACAAACTCCACGGAGTGTTTGACATGGCCAATCACCTATGGTTCGTCATTAATAATTATTGTCAACCTGGTGTTAAGACATTAAAACAGGCATCAGATAGAACTCAGTGGACATTAACCTTATCCAGGTGATGTGCTCTAGATTCTTGTCCTTAAAGAAAATGCATAAGAGCCAAGCAAGGTGGAGATAAAGACAAGCAAAGAGAGAAAAGAGTGGCAAGAAGCAAAGTCAGGGATTCTACAATTGCTGGCTCACATACAACATAAAATACAGTTATGGGAAATGGAGGATAGACCTGAATTAATTGGTAAGGTTTGTTCAATTTAAATGTGTGCAGAACTCCAGTGGTGTCTCTTTATTTACAATGTTGATTTACCATTAGGCCTGATTCAAATTTGGTGTTCAGTTTCAGGTGACTAGACCATACAGTGAGCTAAGCATGATCTGTTAACTATACATTGATCTTCAAAATGAATATATTGAGATTGAAATGGTGTAATTGTGGAGCTTAGCATAATTAAAGTATATATTGGTGCAGAACATGACATAAGAGCATATAAGTCAAAGTTAAATATGTTCCTAAGAAACATATGCTTGTGCAAAAAGCTTGTTTTCCAACATACAGAAATTGCTATAGATATAATACAGTATGAGTGTTTTTCTTTGTGAGAAAAGATTTGTGTCTTTCTATTAATAAAAGCTAGAGTTTCTTAAGTATACATTATGTTTAGATACATTTTCTATATTTAATAGTTCATACAAGCTATGCACACTTTGACACACACACACACACACACACACACACACACACACACACACACACACACACACACACATCTTACTGTTTCAATATAATCTCCACTTGACTGCTACTTTATGAATGTATGCTATTTGTATACTGTACATCTACTCTTTCTTATGTCGGTGAATGTAATAATACGAGATAATTGGTGATAGATATCAGGTATTGACCTTGAAATTGTAATTATGAACTCATTTTGCATTATTGATCTTGATGATGGACTTGAAAGTAGTGTATAGGAGCTTGGAGCGGTTGGATTTTGAGTGCATGGAGACATTGAATAGAATTGTTAAAGGGAATGTTCCATTATTGCACAGATTTGAATATTGTAGTTGTTGAACACTCATACTGTCTGAAAGCAATATGACAAATAAATCTCTTTTTTGTGTGTGATTGATGAAACATGACTGAATGCAAGATGTCAGTATTAGTAAAACTTTTATTTAGTTTGATTCAATAAGTAAATATGATCTGAAATTTAAATACAGGCACTTGAAGTTTATATTTTGCATTGTATATTATTTATTTATTTGATTGAGAAACATGAGTATACTAAGTGAGAAGAGATTTCTACTTTGACTTCACCCAAGATGGACTGCTAGTATTCGACACAGACTGGTAGAAATATTCCATACAATTCCAAAAACAAAGCTCAGTGTATGTATACAGTATGATTTATTGGGCCTGCCTTCATTTAGGAAAGTTGGAGTACATTTATGAAGGTGACAAAACCTGATAATATCATTAGCTGGAGCTAAAATGCTGGCTTATAGTCAATGATAAATTTCTAACTGTAATTAACTGTTTTTTTTTTTCTCAGATTTTTTGCTCTTCATTAGTTTTGGTGGTAGCCTGCTGCACTGAGACATGCTAAAAGTTAATGAAAGCATAGGAATTGAGGTAGTGTACTATCACAGATAGCAACAGGGAGCAACCAAGGCTCTGGAGCAGCATGACAGCATGCAAATAGAGAGGCTCTGTACAGGGGACAGAGATGGTGAGATACATAGATGGATGGCGAGAACGGGGAAGAAGGAGAGAGAGCATTAGACAACAAATAGAAACAGAATACAGATATGCACAGAGGCAGTGGGGAGGGGTGGAGAGGTTGCTGTAACAATAATTCATTATTTGTCTTGTTTTACAAATGGCGTTTTTCCAGACATTCAATTTATTGTGGCACCGAGGAGCCTCATCTCAACGCAGTGAGATGTCAGCACCATGGAGAGCTCTCGCATCTCCCTGTGTGACAGCACTCCAACACCCAAGAGGGAGCCGACAGCGAGGTGGGGAGTGGGGGCGCACACACACACACACACACACACACACACACACACACACACACACAAACACACAAATTAGATAGAGGAACCGGGGGTGTGTGGAAGAGACAACAACCTGTGTCCAACAGGGGCCCCTTCTTTCTCCAACTCCCCCCTCTAACTTAAGCCCAGAAAGGAATTCATTAAAATCTAAGTCCTCCTGAACTGCACTCGTAATCCGACAGATGAATGGCAGAGCATGAAATCTGCAGTTTACATTGACAAAAGTTACATGTTGGGGGAGGGGCAGTGGGGCGTGCAGTGGATTAGGCCACGTGGGCCTTAATGCCGGAATAATTTGATGTAGCTCCCAATTTGCTGCATATGCACTCCCTGGCACAAATCCCACTTTCCCCACAGTTTGGGAGAAGTTTTAGTGGTGAGTGATGGTTTGCAGACACCCAAACACCTAGCTTCCACCTTCCTCTCTCACATTAGTGTGTTTTTGGATATAATAAACTATTTATAACCAAGCAATACACAGCTTATTCATTAAATCATACTAATTATTAATCGTGTTACATAAACATTGGCAAGTTTATTAAGTAAGTTCCACTCACTGCCTTGCAAAGATGCATGCGTTGCTTTTCAAAGATGCAGCTCATTATCAAGATTTTGAGAAATGGGAGAACGAGACGCTCAATATTGTGCAGCGCAGTGAGTCACTATGACTGCTGTTGTTGTCCTCTACTTTAAAGAAGTAATTTATTTATTTTCTATTATTTATTTAGACATATTTTACCAACTCCAGTTTTAAAATGAGGCACATTTATTGAATATCTAAGTGTTTTTTTATATATATATACCCAACTTAAATGAAATCTCAACTTTACTACGCTATACTAAACATACTATAAAGCAGGATGTGGAGATATAAAATTCCCTCATAGGTAAAATTTCTACAGTTACCACAGTTTAACACCCTTCCCCAAATAATACCATTTTTTCATAAATTCCTAAATTACTTCTTCTAGGTTGGCTTTCCTCTCTTGAATCTGGAGTTAACATTATCATCTGGTGTTTGCTAATATTATGAACACAGCTATGCTAATTCTTCTCCAGTTGCTTCATTTTTCTACCCATCCCAAGGCATCAGGGCAACATTGTAATGATCCTGAGGCATCTAGAGATGTTCCAGCTCCAGTTGGATTCCATGTAATGAAGTTTTCAGATATTCAAAGAGTAAATGACAACTACATGTGGTCTTTAAGGACAACAACCTCCTAATTTAAACACAATTGTCAGACTCCAGTGACACCCAAATGAGGATTCCCTTTTGAATCTGGTTCCTCTCACGGTTTCTTAGTTTTTCCCTACCACAGTCACCTCAGGCTTGCTCATTGGGGATAAATACAAACACATATAAATATAAGTCTAATAGTAATCTTGAATTTTTTTATTGTAATAATCTTTGTGCAACTCGAAGGTTTGGTGGACAAAATTTTACTTCTCTTACATTACATGTGAAAATGGCAAACAATCCAGCATAATTAGGTCTCTCTCTAATATAGTATGTATAAATTTATATATATATATATATATATATATATATATATATATATATATATATATATATATATATATATATATATATATAATAGCTAATATCAAACTCAGACCAGTAGAAATAGCCCAAGCTGTTGAATACATTTTTGATTTGTTTGGACTTTTCTTTTTTATTTAGGAAAACTTGATTAAATAAATTAAACTGTTCCCAATTTAAGACTTGCATTCCAGTATGATTCAAACATGCAGCTCCAGTAATAATTACGGAGCATCTTTGTCTTAAATCTTGCTTCCATCTCCAGTTTAAATTCCACACAGTTTTGCCTAAACATTGGTTAAACTGTAAACTCCCAGATCCCTCAGCAGCCATTCCCAAACTATTACCCAGACTGACAATCAACGAGGTGACCACAAAAACAATTGGCCCTATTCAGAGCCTTCACACGTACCTAAACACCTCCCCTCTCCACCCACAATTAATCCCAGCAAACACATCTGATTGAATCTTTTCAAGCAAATCCTCTGCCTGGGCGTCTGTTAGTTCACTTCTTGTCAACATCTATTAAAATATGTTTTTAATTCTTGCACTGGCATCTTGGAAAAGACCAGAAGGAAAGCAAAGAAAACAAAAAAATGAAACAAAGTAAAGGATGCCGCCGATCCTGCCATCTTCAACTTTAATCAACTGTACTATGGCACCCACCCTCCCCTCACCCCATAATAATATGCTGTTTGGAATTCA
Organism: Tachysurus fulvidraco; assembly: GCF_022655615.1. NCBI lineage: Eukaryota > Metazoa > Chordata > Actinopteri > Siluriformes > Bagridae > Tachysurus > Tachysurus fulvidraco. The sequence continues at coordinate 15,275,600 of NC_062528.1, read as the reverse complement.
GAAGGCAGACTCCACATCAATCATTTGCCATGATTTTTTTCCTGCCGCAATAAATATGCAAATGAGGTGAAGCCAGCCACTGGTAATTTCAAGCTCAGCTCACTAGTGTTCAAAAAGGACACGAATTTATTAATTGCCGCTGGCCAAAGGAATCCTATTTCTGTAGGCATTGATTACAAAGCAGCATCAGTGATTATGGATGCTGGTGGCCCACTACCTGGCCATGGATGTAGAGGGCAGGCATTTTGGGGCAGATTATCATGATCACCACCACAAAGAAAGACTTAATGCTTCTCAGCATGGAGGAAAGACTGGCAGAAGAGGAGATTTAATAGTTTAATGATAAATAATGTATACAGGTAGGAACTTTGAATGTACACAGAGATAAGATCAGGTAGATCACTAGCTGCACAGTGACAAGCCTAATGTTAGATTATGCTTTGTTTCCTAAACTGAACAAATTACTAGAATTTTTGGTACCAAATACAGGACTTGTCCACTGGCCACTGGTCTAATGGTAGTGAATCTAGTTGTACTCTGGGTATTAGTGGGTACATGGTTTATGCTGTGCCACAGAAGTTGTTATGTATACTAGGGGTAAAATCTAATGCCACTATCTAAAGATAATGTCTTTATCTGTACCAGGTCTCCAATATCTGTACCTGTATTCAGATTTGAACTTGTAGTCTGGGCTGGACAGTGTTTTTAATTCATTTATATATTTTTATATTCACAATATATAAAAAGAAATAACAGTTTGCAGAATATAACTTTACCATCTATAACTTTATATCTGATATATGGATGCGTTGAAAGAGGATATGGGCCAGGAAGATTATAAAAGATCTCAGCCATCCAACCGATGGACTCTTTTCTTTGTTGCATTCAGGGAAACACTTCCGCTCCATGAAAGCAAACACAGAGAGAATGAAGAGAAGCTTCTTCCCACAGGCCATTCGGAGTTTAAACCAGGAAACACCCAGGATCTAGTACTGGACCTCTCCCTCCATCTTCACTTTTTTTCTGCACACCTTTTTTGCACTATGACACTTTAAGTCTGGACTTGCATAGCACAGTGTCACTTTATACACACCATACTACACATGGACACTTTAAGGACAACAATAAAAAACCATACGCATTTATGTATATACAGTACATTATTTTTCACATATATATTCATATTTCATATTTTATATAGTTTTTATATAGTTTATACTTTATTTATCTACCTCCTTTTGGTTTAATTTTTTTATTCCTAATTGCATTCCTTTTATGTTTGAATACCGGACAGATGCAAAAAGCATTTCGCTGCATGTCGTACTCTGTATGTGTGTGTATGTGACAAATAAAATTTGATTTGATTGATTTTAAACAACAATGTTTCCCAAAGAAGGAAACTTGTTTATAGTAAGCAATACCCTTAGAATAATATTTTAGCAAATTTACTAATGTTTAGGGATTTTTACATTCACAAAAGTTCTTTGGACCTGCTATTGTGGTCTAATATTAGGATAATTACTTTTAAATACTATCTGTACCTCTACACCTAATAACAATGCCATCACCGACAAAATCCAGAAAATAAGGCAGCACAATGACGTCACCAAGGACAAGAACAAACTTAACAGGGAGGCTACCAGAAGACCTACAGCAACATCAAATGAGCTGCAGGAACATCTGACAAGTACTGATTAGTCTCTGCATGTGACAGCAATCTCTCATATTCTTCACATGTCTGGGCTGTGGGGTGGGACGACTAGCTGGACGCTCTGTCTCACAAAAAAAGAAACACCCAAGCTTGACTAACTCATCCAATACAATGTGTTACGGACTGATGAGGCCAGTTCCAAAGGTATGTTTGTTGCAGAAAGAAAACACCTCATCAGCAGAACACCATACTCAGGGTGCAGCATGGTGGTGGCAGCACTGTGGCTGCTTTTCTTCATACAGAACTGGAGCTTTGATCAAGGTGGAGGTAATAGTGACTAACATATAACATATCATATAAAAGGCAGTTTTAATGCAGAGCTTTCACGTATCTGCTGGTAAGCTGAAGATGAAATGGGTTTTTACCTTTTGGCATGACAAAGACTCAAAACATACATCCAAATCAACAAAGGAATCTTTTGAAATGAATTCAAAATAAGATCTCACCAGAACCCAGACCTGAACCCCACTTAACATCAGTGGGGTGAACTGAAGTGGGCTGTGCACAAGAGATGCCCTTAAAATGTGATGGGTCTAGAATTTTTTTGCAAGAAACAGTGGGAAAAGTCAAACATACAAAAATACTGATTGGTAATTAAATTCAAAAGGTGTGCCAAAGTATTAATTTAGGGTTGTGTATACATATGCATTAGCTTATTGTTTAGGTGAAATTTTGTCCCTTAAAAATGTTTCTGCTGAGTAAAATGCTTTTTTTCACAAAATTTTTATTATTAATTTTGCATTGAGCAATTAAAAAGTTGAAATGATTTATCTTAGTTTCATTTTATTACATTACAAAAAGCTGTCATTTTAACAGGTCTGTGTAGATTGTTTATCCATCCATCCATCTTCTACCGCTTATCCGGTAATATCTATTGTAAATTTCTAGGTCTAGGCTTCTAGGTTATTTTGCTTTGCTTGGGATGTGCAGTAGAAAAACAATTATTTGCCAAAGACCCGGAGAACCAGTTATCTCCTCCTTATCTGCAGTTCTTCAGAAAGTGGCCTATGTATAGAATTCTCCAGGTGAAAATTAGAGAATCTGCACATGCAGAAGCTGAATCCAACGTTTTCCAAAGTTTTAAACTCAACTAAAGTGAATGGGACTGAAATGTATATTAGACATTTACATTTCCAGCATTTGGCAGACACCCTTATACAGAGCAATATACATTATCTCATTTAGAAATGAGGGTGAAGGGCCTTGCTCAGGGGCCCAACAGTGTCAGTTTGGTGGACCTGGGATCAAACTTACAACCTTGGCAGCCCAACACCTTAACCACTAGACTACCACATGCCCCACAGCATGGGTATGTTATTATAGGCATTATATGCATCCTTGCATTACAACAGCACACTATCACTTGGAATATTCTCAGTGAAACCAACAAAATACACAAACAGATGTGAGGATGGAGATGAAATCTGGTATTCTGAAGCTGCATGCCCATTCAGGCACCAAGGAAATGTGCTGCATTTGCAATTACTAACATACAAGTACAAACATGTAGAGGAAAATCTACAGCTGAGAGAATATAAATTGATGCCTAGAGACAAAAGTTGGAAAACAACAACAGGATAAATAAATAAATAAATAAATAAGCAAATAAATAAATAAACAAACAAACAAACAGAAGACCACAGCGAAGTTCCTGTCCGAGAAATTTCATCTCTCATAAATAATGGCTGTAAACTTTACCGGCAGTGCCAGCTAATTAATTCCCTGCTATACACAAAAAGGAAATGTCGGGTGACAAATGGGAGCAGGACTTGAAAGCTGCCAGATCTGCAAAACATTTCCTACTTCAATTTATAAGCAATTTTGTTGTAAATCATCAACCAGAACTGGCTAGTTTAGGACTGAGCCTGTGGTGCTGCACCATGAGCACTGTTTCACTCTGTGAGTGTGTGTGTGTGTGTGTGTGTGTGTGTGTGTGTGTGTGTGTGTGTGTGTGTGTGTGTGTGTGTGTGTGTGTGTGTGTGTGTGTGAGAGAGAGAGAGAGAGAGAGAGGTGAGAGGAGAGAGAGAGAGAGAATAAGATGTATGTCTGTGGGTTTGTGGGTTGTAAATATGTGAGCAGAGAGAAAATCTTCATATATATATATATAAACGTATAGCAGAGATGAACTCATTTTTTTTGGTAAACTCGAGGAACTTCGATTGAACCTAGCTGGAAATTTAAAATAATAAAGATTCTTCAATATTTTTTTTTCAATGGATTCACCAGTAAAACTTCAGATATTGTTAAATAGGTATAATTTTAGTTTTGTTTCCAGGTTGTTCTTTATTTCTATTTCAATATTTTCCAGGTGATTGATCTCCATTTTAATTTGATTTTTTTGCATTGTTTACCAAATTGCATGAGACAATTCAATCACATAAACATAGACACAAAAGATTGAAGCCAGAAATGACATCAAAACTCTCTCTATTTCTCTCAATCACTCTCGGGTTAGGCTTCCTGCATGATATCTAAACATTATTCTCTAGGATGGAAATAAATGACTGGGTAATGAGAGCTCACCAGGGTGACAGGAAGCCTCATTCATTTTGCGGTACAGTAGTAGAGCACGGATAAAATGAGGCCTAGGCTGAATGCTTTCCCCAAATTAGCTGTTTCAACCAAATCCCCATTTCTGTGCGATTCCAGCTCAGCGAAATTGGCACTGTGTGTTGCTTCACATTCAGGCCAAGAAGTCAGGCCCATTTCTGATCACCGCACTATGCTTTCTCTCACTACTAATCAGCACAGTCTTACAGCACATGCATGCGATGGTGACCACCTGGAGTGATTCTTCTCTCCTAATGTCCACTATTGGAATAACCAAACAGGGCAAGCTAAAGTAACACATTAAATGCATTCGAGTGGAGAAAATCCACAGTTTTACACAATCACTTCAAAAAGTGTGTCCATAAAGACCAGAGGACTGGATCTTACTGTTTCTAACATTGTTAACCTGTCTTGTCCACTAGACTCAGAGTAAACACTGCCACAGTGTGGTGACCTTGAGTACTACAAACAGATTAAGGTTAAACTTCAGGCAAAGTGATCTTAGTTACTTTTTTTACTTTCTTTTCCTTGCACTGTGTTAGTTTAGCGTACTGAAAGCCCCACTAAAGCCAAAAACTATCCAAGCAGAACTTACACCATTCATTATTCTGGCCTCTCCCTCCCTTGTGTTCATTAATTATGTTTCACAGATTTTCCCAAACCAGTCTTCCTCATAATAGGGTCTCTAAAAACCAGGGGATTCCAACCTGATTCATTATTTCCAGCTTTTGTTTTTAATTAACTGCATGGCTACTTTATGTTTGGGAGACTGTAGGAAGGAGTTGAAGTGTTAAGCGTGTTTTTTTTTTTTACACTGTGAGTGTTTTTTGCTTTTGTGGAATGAACTAAATGGACATGTGATTCCAATCAGTTCAATGAATTATGCAAAGATTATCATTATCAATATAACTATATAGTCATGCACTTATCGGCTTCTTTAACAGGAACATCAGTACAGCTGCTCATTTAAACAAATCATCGAATCTGGACAGTTGCAGGCTTTTTTTGCAGTCTTCAATTGTTTCAGTAGTTTCAGTGAGTATGTGCTCGCTGTAGCCTCAGATTTATGTTCTTTGTTGACAGGAGTGGAACCTGATGTTGTCTTCAACTGTTTTGTCCATCCTTCACAAGTTGTGGCATATTTTGCATTCTGAGATGCTTTTCTTCTCCTCACGGTTGTAAAGAGTGGTTATTTGAGTTACTATATCCTTCCTGTCAGCTCAGCCCAATCTGATCATTCTCCTCTGATCTCTTTCATCGAAAATGTGTTTCTACCTGCAGAACTGCTACTCACTGGATTTTTTTAACATTTCACACCATGTGTAAACTCTAGAGAAGTGAAAATTGGGCACCAAAATCCCCAAGAGGTCAGCATTTTCTAAAATACTCAGCTTCTAAAATAATCAGCCCACCAAAAGGTTGACCTTGTTAGTTTTCTTTGGCACTCACATGCTTCAATATTATCTTTATTCCAAAATCTAAATTTTCTATTTAGTGTATTTAGTATTTGGTGGCCCAACAAGCCTACTGGAATAAAGGCATTTTAAACATCCATGCATGCATAATAACTAACATGCAGCACACCCAAGAAACTTTTCCTACATACAGGTACTAACGCAAAGACAAAGGCACGCACCCACCCACCCACAATGCACCACTCAATTTTGTCTGTAATCTGTCATCTTGCCTCTAGTTTTAATTCCTGTTAACTGCATGGTTGCGTACCACTGCTTCATTCATTTTAATGGAATTGAATAACAGCACCGCTTGGCTGCACCCGCACAAGGCTGCTTTAATTGGAATGAATGCTTAAAAAAGTGAAAAAATAAAAAATCATCCTGCTGGTTTTCTAGGGAAAAAATGCATTTGTCTTAGGTGACTTCTGCATGATGCAAAAGAGCTCCAGATAACAAAACTTTTCATTATGTATTTCAAAACATCACAAAATCAAACACTTATTGAAAGTTTTTTTTAATAAAAGAAAAAAAATACTATTTATCAACTTATACATCTAACAACATCTGCCAGAAACATCCCAATTTGGAATGTCATGACCTATCAGCAAAATTTGGAATTGAAACCTATGCAAAAACCTACAGTATACTGGTTTAAATTCATTAGCAGTGCAGTCTGATTTGTCTTTTTCACCCATTGCAATGGGGTTTGGTGTATCTCCAAGCACAGATTCAATAACATGCAGGAGATACTAGGAGAAGTGCCAGTAAATAAGGAGACATGGACAGAACTGTAGAAGGGCAATAGCACAGTAGCAGAACCAAAAACTGTTCTTTTGTACAAGGAGGAATAGGATGAGCCTTACAAAATGACCTCCAGCAGGCTACTAGAATGCAGGTTTCTGACCAAACTGTGAGAAACAGACTCCATGAGGGTGGCATGAGGGCCCAACATGGAACCTGTGCTCAGAGCCACGCACTGTGCAGTTTGATTAGCAAAGAACACCAGAATTGGCAGGTCTGCCATTGGCACCATATTCTCTTCCCGGATGAGAGCAGGTTCACACTGAGCATGTGTGACAGAAGTGAAAGTGTCTGAAGATGCCATGGGGAACATTTCCCTGCCTGGAACATCATCCACAATGACAAATTTGGTGCAGAGGGCCCTAGGTTACTCTTGGCCTCATGTTGCCACTGAGGTCTTTGACTGGTCCTTACGTTCCATGGACCTGAATCCTCTGGAGAACTTATGGACTGGAGCATCCGAAGCCACCAAGTATCATCACAAATTGTCCAGGAGCACATTGATGCCTTGATCTATAAGTCTAAATGGTCTAAAAGAGAACTGTTTATTTTGATACACCATTCTCTGTAAGCAAGCCAGCTACACTGAAAAATAAAAGCTTTTATATAGCCTGGAAGTGTGTAAGTGTGTATTCTTAAAAAAGGTAGAAGCTTTATAGTTATATATTTGTGTTATATTTGCACCTGCACCAACACACAGTATATACAGTAACTTAGTTATATGTCCCGGTGTAGTATTACATACTTATTATTTGTGGCATAGTGAACATGTAACCAGTGTTGCCTCAGATTCTGACAGGAGAGGAATCCCATGTTGTCTTCTGCAGTTGTGTTCCATCTGCTTAAGGGTGTTCAGAGATCTTTTCCTTACACCATGATGTACACAGTGATTATATGATTTATTGCTGCTTCCTGTCAGTTCAAACTAATCTGGTCATTCTTTTCTGACCTCTCCCATCAACAAGGAGTTTCTACCCTCACATCTTCTGCTCACCCAATGATTTATTTTTTGTACCATTCTGTGTAAACTCTAGAGACTGTTATGTGTGAAAATCTTTAACAGATCAGCAGTTTCTGAAATAAGCTTGTAAAACATACACATTTACCAACAAAAACCAAGCCAAAGAAACCAGTGATTTACTGTGACTACAATTTTTCCCCATTCTGATGTTTGATGTGAGCATTAACAGAAGCTCTTGACCTGTGTCTGCGTGACTTGCACTGCTGCCACATGATTGGCTGATTGGATAATTGCATGAATGAACCTGTTAGTTACAGCCTGTTAGAGTAAGGCAGCCAGGCATGTCTTTATTTACATGTCATATAGACACATTATTATTTACTTTATAATAATTCATTCATCTTCAGTTACTGATTTTCATTGTTATGGATGTGGTGGATCCAAACCCTTAGCCATGAATACTGGGCATGTTCTGGAAAAACACAGTCAAACCAGTATCCAATCCATAATATTTTGAATAGTGGAAGGAAACCAAAGAACATAGAGAAACATGGTGAGTCGACAAAGAAACCAGTAACTGAAGCTCAAAATATACACAGGTACCCTGAGGCTGTGACAGGTTTGCTTCCTGCTTTTGTCATTGATGCAAAGACATTTGAAAAAGGTTTTTTGTTTGAAATTTATTTTTTAAGACAAATGCACATGTTGAAATTAATGTCCATGTATAATTTTATATATAAAATATAAAATGTATTTTGATAAGTTATTTTTCCTTAAAACACAATTTGATTAACGGTGGGGTGTTTGGCCTGTTTGTGAACATTAAAAAAAAACTTGAAAAAGCTGAAACTTCCTCATAAGGCTTAGGAAAGCACAGAGATTCAACACTTACAGTCAATATTGTTAAGAATTTTAATTATAAAATCCATTTTAAAATAAAAATAACAATTACATGGTTAGTGAATTATCTCATGTTGTTTTATAGTGTTAACAATATTATTCTAATTGTAATACAGAAACATTAAAAAATATATTTATATATAGATGAACTAATGTTTTTATTTATTTATTTATTTATCTATTTATCTATCTATTTTTTTATTTGCATTATTTGTATTATTTATTTATTATTATTATTTTTCTATTTCTGTTATTTTTATTATATTTATTGATTCATTTTAAGTGTGTGTGTGTGTGTGTGTGTGTGTGTGTGTGTGTGTGTGTGTGTGTGTGTGTGTGTGTGTGTGTGTGTGTGTGTGTGTGTGTGTGATTATATGCATCTGTATACATATGCTATATTATATAATTTTCCACAGAAACACACTTTCCAGTATGTCATTTTGTCAAGAGCCAAAAGTCAGATTTTACTGTTAGACATTGTTCAGTCTTAATGGCTAAGTATTATTATTATTGACAACATCAATCAGATCAGGAGCATTTGTTTGTAGCTTTAAATGTGTCTTTTAGAAAGAGAAGAAAAAGAAGTATGTTTTTAGACTGCTTTCATATATATATATATATATATATATATATATATATATATATATATATATATATATATATATATATATATATATATATATATATATATGAAAGCAGTCTAGAAACATACTTCTTTTATGTATCTATATCTATATATAGAGAGAGGGGGGGGGTAATTTTATTATGTCTCTAAATGTACATAAAACAGAAGGACAGAAGTGAGTAAAGCGTAACATTGTGGCAAAATGGGGAAAGCATGGAGAAGAGACCTGCTCAAGAGCCAAAGCATTTCAGCTCACGTGTGAAACAGTGGCATCGGTTAGTACGGCTGCCAGTCGGACTGATTCACTCATCTTTATTGATGTGAACAATGGATGAATTCTGAGGTGTCAAGAAGCATCTTAACTTCTCGGACCCAGCCAAATATCTCAGAACTTCTTAAATGTTCTTTCCTGGATGAGCCAGTCACCCAGTTTAAACTCTGCTGAAATCTATTTCATTTAAGACTGAAGGCAAAAAGACATTAGTGCAAGTAATAAGTGAAAATGTCTGCATTATAGCACTGGCAGTGAAAGATCAGAGAAGATACCCAGTATCTCTGATACTGAAAATGAATTTTTGGTTCCTGTGTAGTATTTTCAAATTTAACATGATATTATGTAATTTAACCTTATAGAGTTGTTTCATTTTGAATCAGAAACATACAGCAGTACTAAGTGAAATAGTATCCAGATTTATGTAGTGTTAGAGGCTAGACTTAATAATATAATAACATAATTCTTTTAATTGTTGCAACTTGAAACCAAGAAACAAAGAGCTACAGCATACATGACACAATGTATTCGTAACGTCATCTACAATGCACAATATGCTTCTTGTGTTTGTATATAAAGTAGCTCTCAATGGAACCTGAGGTCCAGGCTGCTAAGTAATATACTGGTTTGGCATTTACATTAACGTTCGTCAGACACCAAGCTGAAGTAATGACAGAGCCAATATGCAAATCACCTTCATTCAGGTGATCCAGAGTCGTACTGTTACATGGATGTTATATAGCAGCTATCATTCTATAAATCAGAATGACTAAAAAGAGACTCTGGTCACATGGAATATACAGTGTGTGTATATATATATATATATATATATATATATATATATATATATATATATATATATATATATATATATATATATATATATATTCTCATTCACATTCACCTCCTGCACACACAAATAAAAGGCTGATGCCCGGAGGAGGTGCGTGTGCTATATTGAGATCCCACAATCAAGATTTTAAAATGTCATTTAAAAACATTCGATACTCTTAAGGTGCATTTATATTTAACATGTCTACAAGGTCAGGCAGAACCAATAGCCAATGTCCAATCAATCTGAGATTTGAATTTAAAGAGCTGTGGCCTCCTGGGTGACAGAGCGCAGAGTCAGCGGCGTGGCTAAGCCCCAGGCTCAGGAGGGCCCTGGCAGGCCTGTTTAACTCCCAGGACCATGATTAATTCATAGTGGATTATGTGCTGGGTGCAGTGGGGGCACTGCCGGGCTCCTTCAAAACTAAAACCACACAGATAAAGCCTCGTCGCCTCCCAAGACACCAGGCTCAATTTGATGCCCGACTTTCCTTGCCTTTGCACCTATGAAGGATTTTTTTTTCCATGATTCATCCTACACGGATTTCATTCGATGCATCTGATTTTACTGTTTTATTTCTGCCAGTCTATGAATTCAAATGTGAATTTTTAGAAACTTAGGAATTGGTTTGCTTCCTGTTCTACATGTCTGATGACGCTTTTTGATATTTATACCTGGTTTTGAGACATGACACACACAAAAAAACAGTCTGTGTTGTATCCTTTATGTGAAATATTAACTGTTAATAAAGTCTGTACTTTCTGTATTCAGCCATCAGAAACTCTCAAAATACAGGACCCAATTTTGTGCTTGTTCTAGATTCACCAGTCTTCATGAAGCTTTTGGTAACGAATTGCGAATGCAGTTTGATTATTACAAGAGAACCATCAGAGATTTTCATCATTCAGTAATAAACATAAAGCAGCAGGAATGCTCAAACTTCATTTTCTATATTTGACAATGTACAATGCTCCGTAGCATGATGTTGAACTTAACATGAATTTTACTTTTATTCTAATATCATATTTTCAGGGAAAACACAGAGGTAAGCTTTTTCACAGGAGAAACTTAATAAAGTTCTTCCTCACTTCATCCCGTCAATGAACCACAGAAGTCACAGATGTTTTCCCAAATATGACATCTGGTTAAATGTTCATGTTTACAATTTTTTAGCAGATTTGACTAAAGCTTTATGTTTATCAGAAATGCAAAAACAAGAGAGATATATGTGCTCTCCCAGTGTCACATTCAATGGATAAAACTGGGAAAGTCCTATAATTTGTGTACCCGAAATGTAACGTTAATTGCCCAGAGAATGGTACATGAAAAATCAATTAGTTACTAAACCAAGCATCCCAATTTCATATTTTCTAATTTTATTAAAAACTCACAAATTTGTTCAACATGTTGTATTTATACAGTGAATGGTCTAATATGCACTGGAGGTCACATAAGCTTAGGTTTATTAGAACAATAAAAGACATACCATGAGAATTTGATATTTAAAGAAATTTTGCAGCTGCTCACTGCGCATTTGACCATCGATTTTAATAGTTTGGATTTTCCTTTAAAGACACAAAAATAAAACTTGTAGGTCTAAGTATGTTATATTAACAATTTTCGAATGTTTTTTTTTTCAGCAGACTAAAAAATTAAGAAGTAAATACTTCTTATTGTTTTTTTAACACTTACACTTTGTTTCAACACGTTCTGCAGATAATGGTGCAAAGCACTTTTACAGTATTTGTGCTATGGTTTTATTTGGCAACTGTCTACTTACTTGTGTGTTTTTTTTCCTTTTTAATTTTTTTGTAAACAACATCTTGTACAAACTAGCACAGTGAACCACAACCCCAGCAAACTCGTTTTTCTTCATACAATATAAATAAAGTCAATACAAAAGTTTGGTTGGTTGCTTGGAACTTCTTTATCTGGATCAAGAGGTTCTAAAACATGGTTGATACTTTTTAACTCCTGAATTAAATATATTACGTAAACAGTTGACTGTTCTAAGTCCCTTTCAGACCCTCGTTAAAATAATTTTAGAAGGTAGACTTCATTTAACAACATTTCAAGTTCTCTTCCATTAAATAAAGGGTTCACAATCCATACAACATTTACCGTTTGCCTTTTGAAGGCCAACTTCAGATTTGGTGGATCTCTAGGAAAAACAAAGGGATATGTCCACAGAGAAAAAAAAAGTTTTTTCCTCCCTGCCTCCAGAAACATATTTAGTGTCAAAAAGGTTGTTTAAGTGTCAATATGGCAAAGCCTTGAAAGGCAAAGAGGTCTGAGGAGCTTCCAAATAAATAAATTAGTCTGCCGGCTTAGGTCTTTCCTGGAGTCAACATTGCAGGTAAGTGTTAGGTAAGCCGCCGTGGGTGTTTCTCTGTAAAGCTAAGTCTTTGACAGTAGCTAATACTGTTAATATGTTGCGATCATTGTTTTGAGAGTGAAGGTTTAACCAGTGGTGCATGGAGGGCTTCGGGAGGGGGGAAGGGAGAGTTGCTGTGCTAAGCCTCACAGCGCCGTCCATACAGCGATTAGGTCAACAGTAGCCATCAGTCATTTCTGTGCTCAAGTTCTGACTTTGATGAGGAGAAAACAACATAACTGAACTGCAACACAATATCAAAGTAAATGTCTATGGTCTCTTTGTCTGCTGCACCTGTTTATATTCTCTTATCACCAAAATAATGAAGAAATGTCAAAAATAATAAATATGAATGGCAAAAAAGTGACCAGTGTCCCTGTTGCCATCCTCTCTTTTTTGTTGTCCCTAATTTCTTTCTGGAGAAACATCTTCAGGAGCTACCACACTGTTCCTTCATTCATTTCCGAAGGAGGATGGGAGAGGTGGTTGTTGTATCCGCTTCCATTGAGGGAGAGTGAGGTAAACGAGGGACTAGGGCCAAACACGTCGGATGACATACTGTGCAGAGGTCCAGGAATCCCGGGTTCTGGGCTGGGCGACTCTCCTGGATGATGAGACATGATGTCTGAAAAGCGTTGTACTTCACTGGATGGGTGATGCCCAGGGATGGGATGGTCCATGCCCCCTAAAGGGGTGCCAGTGGGTCCTGATGATGGGACAAATGGGAGATCCACCGGGGTCTGGGCCTGTGAGGATGGTGGCCCTTGAGGAAAAAAGTCATAGTTCCCTCCAGGTCCATAGTAATCACTCTGATAATCTGCCACACAAAAGAGATTTTTTTAAACAAATAATACTCAACGTTCAAGTTTAAATATTAGTGCATACATAGCCTGTAGTTTTGTGGAACAGGCTCTTACAGCGTTACAAAAATCACAGAGCCTGTCATGATTAAATCATGCAGAGTAAACAAAAGTGGTGAGAGATAAATTAACTCATCTACATTTGACATTATCACAAATTCATCCCAACTCAATGGTACAATATTCATATGTACATTCAAGGTTTTTTAACAAAGTAAAAGAGCAGTATAAAATAAATAATATCATAAAAGACCAAAGATTAATTTATTTACAAATGTATTATTTATAATTGAATAACTGCTATAATAATTATATTTACTTACAGTAAAAATAATAATAATAAGAAGAAGAATTTGACAACAACAACAACAACAACAAAAGAAAACAACCACATTTCATGGCTATTCACTTTAAAAATAAAGTGTTATTAATAGTAATCTATCACTATTGTTATTCCTCTAAAAAAATTGATCAAGGACGTTTCGTATTTTTTAAATTAAAAATAGTCTAATAAATAGCCAAAACATTAAAGTCCAGTGAGTGCTAAAGATGAGAGGGAAAGAAATGCTAGTGAAATAAAAATCTGTTGATAGAAATGGCTAAGCAGCTGACCTCAATTATGCTAACGACTCACGCATGAATGAAGACGAGGAGAGACTGAACACTGCTCCAGCGGAAACGTGTCGGTGATAACGGCCAGGACTAAAACAGCAATAACACTAAACACTGTTGCCCGAAAGGCAGAAGTTCAGCAGAATGCGCAGGCCGAATTAACCCTTAAATTTTCATATCAGCCTAATTTTTAAAGCGTGCACTGGTTCAACTCTGCGCGACTTGACTTGAATATTTGTAATGTTCCATTTTTGAGATTCTGCCACTGGCTTAAACAGCCGTGCTGTCGAATAGGCCATTAAATATGAATGGATAATTTTATAGCATCTTCTGCACTGACTTTTAGATGTTTCTTTTTTTTTTTTATAAGACCACAATATCCGATAAGCGATCATACTCGCTCTCGGTCAACTCTCCTGTTTCCAGCTGTCTGATGTACAGTGCAAGCCTTCAAAGACTTCCTGCGGCGGTAGGACAAATGGAGACGGCGCTTTACAGACGCGTGTCAAAGCGCTCAGCGGTTAGGACAGAGGTGCGAGGAGGATAAGGAAGCCAGGCTTACCTCCATAGTAGGAGAAAGGGCCGTTTGGTATGAGCTCTCCTGGCTCCAGTCGGTCCACCAGCGTGCGCATCCTCCGTGGACTTCGGAAAAACGCGTGTCTCCGCGCGCCCAGTGCGCTCAGCTGCTTCATGCGTCGCTCTTTAGAGCGCCGGTTTTGGAACCACACCTAACCCACACAGGAAACCCAAATAGCAAACTTAAATATCAGAAGAATACAAATTCCAACAATCACACGATCATTTTATATATTTCTTTTTTGTCACATTTTTGCCCGTACCTAAATTAGCCCTTATTTATTTATTTATTTATTTTTAATTTAAGCTTATGGAAAAGTTGATTTATTAACCAAATTTTCGATTTTTAAAAAAGATTTCCATCGTTTCATAAATGAGTATGAACTAGAGAGCGATAGACAAATTAACAAAAAGCTTTCATCAGCATCAGCATTAATCTAAATGCGTTTATTTTTTTAAGATTTCAGCGATCTGATTGATTATCCGAGCATTTTTTTCTCAACACCATAAGTTTAAAGTATGAGCTAATGATCTAAAACCTAGGTACAGGAGGACACTTGAAAGCTGACGCTGTCCAATTCCTGGGCTTTGGTTCACAAGTCAAATACAACGCGTTAATGTGAATTTCATTTCATTCGTTTTGCGCATATATAAAATTATATAAACCATCAAAGCAGCAGAAGGAAATAGTGAACACAATGATAAATATTAGCTGTCTCGTTAAGGTTACTCTTTTACAATTTATAAAACTACTATTTTTTTTCTCTAATTAACCTAATTTTATCTGATGGACTTCAACAATCAGGACAATCAGTAAATCCCTCTGATTTGATTTTCAACCCAATTTATATATCAGGCTCTTCACACAGCACAGATTTTAACTGCCGTTACTGACGAATACTGTATTTACAGTCTATCTTTAATGCTTAATCTTCACTCATTAGTGTATTTTCTACATGATGACAGCAGATTGCACTAACGGGTCAATCTACAGGCTTATGGCGACTCCAGCGCATCTAAAATGACAATAATCAATAGTCGTTGTCACGCAAAAATAAATAAATAAATAAAATAAAAACAAAAACATAAACCTAAGCAGAAACGGGTGGTTTTGCTACAGACTTTCCAATTGACTGAGAAGCGTCCCAGCATGGCTAAATGTGGGCGCAGAGCGTGATGGCGCCGCGCTGCCAGGCTTCCTGCCGCTCCTGCCAGCCTAACGCCAGTTGGCACCTTTCTCCATCACTCCAGCCAAGAATTAAAAAAATAGGCTAACAGTATAAATACTACTTCCGAACATTCGCCAGCAGAATATGTTCCTGTTTCCATTCATATACTCTACGACTGCGAGCTCATACCAAATAAGTAAAATGACCAAATAATTAGAATGAAATTATTAGAATAATTATTAGAATATCACGGTGCAGAAATCTTTATTTATTATTATTATTATTATTATTATTATTATTATTATTAATTACATGTAGGCCATGTGCTATAAACACTGCCATTGGTCTTTCTTCAATCCGAAACAACTCTATTTGTTTGTTTGGGTTTTAACTTTACCTGTATGACGCGCATGTTGAGACCGGTTTCCTGCGCGAGCTGTTCCCGGATGTGGCGCGTGGGCTTGGGCGTGGCCGCGAACGCCGCCTTCAGCGTCTCGAGCTGTTTGGCTTTGATGGTAGTGCGCGGGCCGCGTCGCTTCCCACCCAAATTCTGGTCGTCGTTCTCGTTGTTCGCTGCTTCTTTGTCCGACAAGGCGGCGATTTCCGAGTCCTTCACATCGTCCTGAAGCGGGTCTTGGGAATCGGGCGATAAACTCGGATCACTGCAGGCTGTTACTGAAAGTGCATTGGAAAGGAAAGGAAAGGAAAGGAAAGGAAAGGAAAGGAAAGGAAAGGAAAGGAAAGGAAAAGAAAGGAAAGGAAATCAAAATGCAAATAAATTAACACTTAAATACAATAAAAATCTAAAACGAAAATAGCTATTAAAATTTTAATCAAGTGCAAAATAAGCATTTAGTACAACTGCAAAGCAAATTAACACTGAAAATGATGATAAACCTAATGTATATAGGCATTTACAGAATCCTTATTAGGCCTTTAGGTCAATACTCTATTCTTTTTTTTTCTTGTTTGTTCCCCCCTTTGTTTGTTGCTTAAATATAAAAGGTTCCTGGAAGACACATTAAAATTGCCTGGAGGAAGGTTGTTGCAAAGGTTTAAAGGACTCCTTAAAGAAGCATACTTTTAGTAAGGGTGGCTTTATTAATCATGTATAATATAATCATTATTTATTATTTAAACCTATATTATCTATTTTAGGTGCAAATTATAACCATCACATATTATACTAAATGCTACATGGATAATAAAGCAACTATTTCCTCGAGTAGGTTTTATAATAACATTTAAAATGTATAACAGCAATTTATTTTGTACAGTATTTTTAGAGAGTAACGTCCACTTCTGCTGCGATCCGTTTAACCCATGAAAAAGATAAATCCTTTTGAATATTTTAAAGAAAGCAATTTGGCACTAAAAACGTGAATATGTTAAAAACTTAAAATCCGTGAGCTATCATTAAACGGAATTATAACCACATCAGTGTGCACTTGAGTAACTTACATTATTCAGTATAGTTTGAACTGTTACAAGTGTCATTAATTTTCCAGTGACTTTTATCTTACCCGAGAGAAGGTTGATGTCTTTCACGGTGGCGTTACTTAAATAGTCTTCTTTGCACACGAATTTGTTCTCGTCTATGATGTAGAGTTCCTCCCCCGTGGACAGCTGTTTGTTGCACATCATGCACGTGAAGCAGTTGAGGTGGAACACTTTACTGCGCGCTCTGCGGACCAGGTCATTGGGCGAAATGCCCTGAGCACAACCGGCGCACTTTGTCCCAAAGCGCCTGCGAAATACAACATATTTAATATATTTTTATTCAAATATAATTTCCAACCGTAAACCCTAGAGCTCGGATTTCTGCCTCCCAATGAAGGTAAAAAGTAGAGTGACACTTTCGATCAACCCAATCAACCAAAGATACACGTGCAATAATAATAATAATAATAATAATAATAACAATAATAATAATAATAATAATAATAATAATAATAATAATAATAATAATAATAATAATAATAATAATAATAACAATAATAAATGCGAGATAGATCTCCATTGAATAATACACTACATAAACATAAAACGTCATACTTATATGTCATTATAAAGAATTTAGTAAGAAGAAAAACAAATAAAATAATTGAAAAACGTTCATCCGTGAATATATTCGACACGTTACCTATTGCTAAATTCACTTTTCTGAATTGTGTGTATTGCGATGTTCAATGTTTGTTGATTCAAAGTCTATGATTGTGTTGCCTGCTGATTTCCACCTCAGAAGTGTTTTTTTATTCAAATCCACTTATCACATGTGCGCTCGATCCGCAAACACACATTCAAACACACACACGGGCCTGACCAAAGATCCCTGTGGCTCACCGGCCTGCAGAAAGTGTGATTTCCTTACACACTTCACTGTAAGGTAGTATACAGAGCATTAGTGAAGCTGCTCCTTCTTTTGCATGACAATTCAAATTAACAAGCCTTTAATTAACTGCTGAGCTAATCAAAGAAACCAACATGCTAGCCTTGTTGACAAGTTTTACCTTCCCACTACCGACTGCCATTTTTTGTTTTTTGTTTGCAAATCAAAAATATAAATTTTTGCAGTTCAACCCTTGTAAGAAAATAGGTGTAGTATTTTGTTCAGAATTATTATTATTATTTTTTTTAGATAAATATGCTTATTAAAATAGATCTAGGGTGCAGAATAATTTACGAGTATTATGGATAGAGATTTATTCATTTATTATACCTAAACGTTTATTTTATATTTAGATTGTTGAATAGGATGTTTTTAGTTACTGGGTGTATGAATTTATATATAGAATTGGTTGTTAAATCTGATTTTTTTTTTTTTTGTATTTTGATATAAACATTTTGCTCATTTCTATAAAATTTTGCTCATTTTTTTAATCACAAATACTTAGCTTTGTGCTACCATCAACCATCTTGTGAAAGCTTATAAGAAGATCATGGTGTTAAAGCGCCTGAGAAAACCAAACAAATATTATATTAAAATACCTACTTAAAGTATTGTATATCAGTGCTTAACAGGGCTCTATCTCAATACCAACGAAATATATTGTCTTGATTTTCAAAGACATAACCTCCATCTCCGACTTACCTAAAGAAGTCATTTTTGCAATAGAGTTTCCCTTCACGAGAAAAGCATTTCTCGGTTAAATTGCATTTGCACTCGCAGCACTGCACACATTTGATGTGCCACGCTCTGTCCAGCACATTGAGCAGGAACCTGTCCAGTATAGGCCTCTCGCAGCCTGCACAGTGGACCATCGTCTTTGGATGCTCTCCTACAATCACTGCTGCGTTTTTCTCCACAACCTGAGAGCCTTTTCGTATGATCTCACACGCACGCAAAAACACAAAAGCGCTGAAGGTTACTCCAAGTCTCTGGTAAGTCTTTGTTAAGGGTTATTATATGAGAAACACTCAGGTGTCAGCACCACTTCTGCGTTTCGTCAAAAAAAAAACCCGAGCGATCAAATGTGAGCCTTCTCATGCAGGAGGAAACGGCAGAGCCTCAAGTGTTAGTCGTTTCGGTCCTCTTCCACACAAACACATTTGCAGTGAAGCCAATAAAGCCAGTGCACGTGGGGAAAGTTAAATCACCAACCGGATGTTGGCTACAAGGGGAACACCATCACGCATTAGCAAGTTGCGATTGTTGTCAAGGTTAAGCATTGGAGAAATTAAGCGTTGAAGGAAAAGTGTCTGTTGGCACAGCGGAATGCAACCCGAACCAGCAAACGAGAAGATCACATCAAAGCGCGAGCTGAACGCAGTTCACCTCGTCCATGTGTCCACCGGCGCGCGCTCTAATAGGATAAAATAACCATCAAGCCACTTCAGAGTGCGTTTCCTTTAGGTTTGGTGTCTCATCCTCGGTGAGGTAAAAGAGGTGAAAGATGCTACAAAAGACAGGTTGAGTGTGTCAGGTTGCGTTACTGACGCTCCTCACGCAGCCTTCAGTGTTCTGAATGTTCCCGCAAAGCGCTCGAGCCAGACTTATTCACAGCCCCGTGACGTCACGGCAGGTCGAGACCAATCATCATCTTTCCGTACAAGTGACCATTAGTTGTCTCCTCGCCGCTCTGCCGCTGCACTCGGTCCTATTTATAGGGAACAGAGGAAACCAATTGTCAAAAAAAACCTCCAGAAAGTGTCATATCTTAGTAAATGTTGGGGATAGCCAGAAAGACGCAGAGCCTTGATGTATGCCAGTGCGTTTCCTTTTTCCTTCCCTGTCTTTAATTCTCCACTGATCTTTTATCGACTGGTTAAAGAGGACTGGGGAGAATATTTTCCTAAGGTAGGCATTCGTCTTTATGGTTTCTTTCTTAAATAGGCAAATACGTCTCCTTATTATGCATTTGCAATAATGTGCGTCATTGAGCTCAAATAGATGAATAAAGCTGCATCTGTAACACCGCTTAATGTTGGGCGCACTTTGGGCATCCTCATGAGCAACGGGGAAGTTTTATAACAGCAATATAGAAATCGAATGCATATGTATTGTACAAACAAGTTCTTTTTTTAACGCTTTTTAAATAGTTTTAAGAAAATATGCTTAGAATAGACTTTTTAGAACGTGTATGTTTTTTGTCTTGTTAATTTTATTCCGCGTAGACTTTCGTCTGCTTAGTGTCTTGTCTTTGTTTTCTGTTTATTATACCCGAATTCAGGATTCATAAAAATATTCATTCTAAACCTTTTTTTTTCACGCTAAGCAGCAGTATCAAGTGCGGTTCATATCGGCGCACGTGCCTCCTGTTAAGACGCATTTCAAAGGCTATTTGACTCAATCGGCTGCATCACTTCACTGTTGAATCAACGAGGTGTCGAGGGCATTTTAATAAATACGTTCTTCCTTTGGTCCTTTTGTCGGACGAGAGAAAGCGAAAGACGAGAAGGCTCTACAGTTTACAGGAGGCTGGATCAACTTAGTGATTCCTAATGGCCCAACACCTTACAGGCTTCAATTATAGACCAATATACATCGACATTTAGCCAGATCACACTTAAATACATCAGGAGGTATGAAGACAAATACATGGGAAATGATAAAATCGAGATTTCTTTGTCTAGAGGATTTAAAGAGAAAGGAGAAATTTAAGACACTGGACTGAATTAGAAAATAATCAGCAGACGAGGTGTTTAACTGTCTTTCTATTTTCTGCGCATCATAAGGTGTTATGAAAGTAGCCTTTTTTACTCAAACGGAAATGTCGTCTTACATCGTCACCCACTACACACACACACACACACACACACACACACACACACACACACACACACACACACACACACACACACCAAATATTTTCTATTTCTCTAATTCGTTCTATGTAACTAAAAAATCCGCACAGAATCCATACAGAGTCTGTCTTTACACATGCGCTGGTTCTCTTTTAAAGTGAAGTCGTTCAAGCGAAGAAATGCGCAAAGACATCTGCCGCAAAAATATATGCAGATACATAGAGATCCTTTTGGGTTAGAGCATATGTGTGGCTTTTGGGGCGGGGGGGGGGGCAAACAAACAAATAAACAAAAACTCAACTCTGTGCTAACCATGTGATCATGATTATACAGCGTAATATGCATGTCCTTTTCTCTGAAAGAGTGAATTTCTCAGGGCAGAACTGCACTCAGTCAGGACAGGATGTGCCAATTTACATTTTAATTCAGCTAATTAGTTAAGATATTGCTAAATCGGTCCAAACTCGAATTTCGTTTTATGCTAACTCTGTTCATTTTAACGACGTCACGGGTAGTTTGCAGTCCGTTTACATACAGCATTATTAAGCTTTATCCAAAACATCTAAAACAAATCTAAAACATCAGAAAAAAGGGGAAACTATAAACATAAGCTCACATATTAAACAAGAATAGGCATACTAATAATAAAAATAAAAATAATAAAATAATAAAAATAAAATAATAATAATAACAATAATAACAATAATAACAACAATAGTAATAATAATTACTATTGTTGTTATTATTGTTATTATTGTTATTATTATTATTATTATTATTGCTAGTCTGTAAACTAATTTTACTTTTGTAAAGTGTTGTAAAAAGAAATATTCATACACTCAGCGTAGTAGTAGTAGCAATAATAATAATAATAATAATAAGAAGAAGAAGAAGAAGAAGAAGAAGAAGAAGAAGAACAACAACAACAACAACAACAACAACAATAATAGTAGTTTCAGTAGTAGTAGTAGTAGTAGTAGTAGTAGTAGTAGTAGTAGTAGTAGTAGTAGTAAGTAGTTTATTTTTTCTGGTTGTTTGTACTTGGTAAAATACTGCACCGTATTGGACTGTGAAGTTTGGGGAAGGGTCGGTGCTAGAGGGAGCTATAGATCTGGAGAAATGCCTCCCGCGACGGGTCCTCGCTCTGGGCCTGTACGCATGCTCAATACGACACGTCCTAGCAAGCATAATAATAATAGGATGCCAAAATAGTACGCCACTACCGGTGACCATAATCAGGACCAAAATGTGCTTTACTTGCTTTATGTGTCGTGCTATTCGGACTTAATATTTAGGATCCTATATACACAGGCACGCAGTCATAAGTTTCGTTAAATGGCAGCATAAATCTTCGATTTTAAATCTTTCAACACCTGTGTTTGAGCTACAAGGAATAACCCCTGACTATATTATAACTGGACAGTGGATTACTTCTCTTTTGTTTACATTGTGAAAACAGCTGTCACTCATTTTTATCCCTAATGCTTTAAATGACTTCAATTTTGCTTCTTCAGTTCAATCTGATTGACAATCTGTGTTTGTAAAGACAATTGTTTGTTAAATTAAATTAAATTTAACAAACTTAAATATATTTGTAACCGTATACAAGTCATTTTGTAAAATAACATTTTAAAGAAACTGTAAGATATTATATAAATGTAACCAAGCAAGAATATTAAACTACAGCTATATAATAATAATAATAATAATAATAATAATAATAATAATAATAATAAGAAGAAGAAGAAGAAGAAGAAGAAGAAGAAGAAGAAGAAGAATACAAGAAACAAAATGAACACACACGAAATGTAATAACAAGAAGTTATTATTTTTAGGTATTATGGTCGATTAGAAAGTCTTTTGGAGTTATTTGCTTACTTTTGATTTTTGACCTGCTCTGCTCCTGTTTCTATAGTATGTTACGAGTGGAGAGCAGCTGAGACGGGTAGTGCAATGTGATGGTGGGCTACACGGTCCCGCTGCCACTTCGGTAATAAAGTGAGAAATATTAGGCCTGACTCGGGCTTTGATTAGCTGAGCGCACCGGAGCTCGAGCAGACTGAGGGGTGGAGGGGTGGGGGATTTGGGCCAAGATTCCCTGTGTGTGTGTGTGTGTGTGTGTGTGTGTGTGTGTGTGTGTGTGTGTGTGTGTGTGTGTGTGTGTGTGTGTGTGTGTGTGTGTGTGTGTGTGTCACTGCGCCGCTGTGTTTACTCTTTTTATTCATGAGACTGACGTTAGTGCAGTGGTCTGCATTATAGGGCCAAATGTCGAGTTTCGCAAAATTGAGAAGAAACATTACGCGTGCAAAGTCTTTTTGAAATCTATCTGGGAAATAGCCAAACAATCAAATAATGTCACTTTAAGATGGAAAATGGAAATCAAACGTCACATCACGTGTGGAAGATGCTGATTAAGCCTCAACGCCGGTTAGCGCTCACAGTTTATAGATTTTATTATCGAATCAGAACAGTCGACTATTTTATGTGCCTAAAAACATTAGGCAACAGAGATAGCAAACTGTCTGACAAAACGGTCTAGAAAATAAACTAAACCAATTGTGGACTATGAAAACTAATATATATATATATATATATATATATATATATATATATATATATATATATATATATATATATATATATATATATATATATATATATATATATATAGTGTGTGTGTGTGTGTGTGTGTGTGTGTGTGTTCAAACAAACAGAAAGAAAGAAAGAAAGAAAGAAAGAAAGAAAGAAAGAAAGAAAGAAAGGATAATGCTATTTATAATATTATTAATTTTTTTTAGTTTTATATTATTAGATTATTTATTATTAAAATTGATTTATAGCTTTTATAACATTGGTAAGATGTGAACTTTTAAATGATTTGACCCCAAGTTTAAAGTATATGTAAGTGCATTTATATTTCAATTTATTTATTTTAGTCCAACACACGTATGTCCAGCATGGGCCATCAATAGCTCTCTGGTAGCCTGGGATTAAATCTTACATCCTCATAACCACTGAGACACAACACTTAAGGTTTCTCGTTTGTCTCAATGAGCTTCGCAGAACCCAAAAGAGTTTCCTATCACAAAATGATCGAGGAAGTCCAATTTGGAAGCCAATAACCCTTAAAAACCCGAAGCACCATTTAAGTTTTCTTTAGAAGAAAACATTTTTATTTAGAGTGCATTGTTGGTACGATGTAGGCTGGCAGAAGTGAAAGGAATTGAGCAAATCTACATGTGGAAGTGATAGCCACTGTTTATGTAATTAACATTCGGCGTCTGCTTTGGATAAAGGCCACGTGATTCGTAAGGTCGAGGGCAGGGCGTGAATTTTAACACCGCCGAGAGGCACGAGCTTTTGCCTTTTCTTTCATCGACGTGTTTCTTTTCCGCAGGGACGAAAGCTCGAACCGCGGACCAGCTGTCAATCACTGTGGAGAAGCTCCGGTGTGAAGAACAGCCTGAACTTGCAGCATGGCCAAACTGATTACTGGTGAGGCACGACTCAGGCACCAGCATTGCAATATATCACCCACTGTACTGCTCACCCATAATGCTCTACTGTGTTCTGCTGTGCACACTTGACACTACTGGAATAAAGAGATCCTTAAATAGAAGTGCAATGCTTCCCTTCCTAGGTTAAGTGCCCGATCTAACGAATTTAAAATCGCTGTCATGTGGGAAACAAAAAAAAAATTGGACTAAGACCAAACAAACACGTCAGTGTTTATGTGACCACCAGCTCTACATAAACATTTTCTTTCTTGCCGCAGACTGGCAGAAGAAATTCAATGGATGATATAGATCAGTTCGATCACTGGAACGACTACTCATTTGTCCCATTTCTCTCCTGCAACCTGTAAGAAACCTTTGACACTATGCATTTTAGAAATTCTTTTAAGAAAGGATATGTGAATATCTGTAATAAGCAAAAATTATACACAGGATTTTATGACTGAAGCCTACACCAACTATATTGTTCAAATGTCTCTTAAATCAGCAGAAATGTGCACTTAACTGGGGAGATTATGAAAATTGAGATATATCTATTAAAGTCTATTCAACAACTTAAACTCCCATTTGCAGTATAGAACTAACAAGGTAGCACATCTCATTCCAGTAAAAGAGCAAAGGATGCTAATGCAACACAAACCAGCCTAAATGAACCCTAACTGGTGCGTAATAGTTTTCGATGGTGAGCTCAATAACATAAAAAAGTATCCACCATCATGCCAGCTCACTGATGAGATCTTGGCCTATTATTATATTATTCCCCGTTGGGCAAGAATGAAAACGAGCAGTGCTAAGAAGCGCAGGGCTCTAGTTTAGATTAATGGATCCCCGCGCTTCTCTTGCAGCACGGGTGAAAGGGCCACAATCACTAATGATTATAATATAATGGTTGGCGATAAGCACTCGCTTTGAGATGTTATCGCACGGTGGGCCATGCTCAGGGGACGCACTGCACATATAAACCCAACAAAAAGCAAAGCACAACACATCGCCTCTATGTGTCGCTTATATCAACAGCCTGGGGTTGGATTAAAACAGCTGTGAGAGCTGAGCTGGACAATTTCCCCCTTATTTTTTTTTCTTGTTAGCTACAGTGTACATCATGCTGGTTTAGAAAGGACATTTAAAGAAATCATCTTCCGGCACCAACATGTGGACTATCCATGATTTTGGCATGTTTGGATAAATTTGAAACGCCTTCATCATCATCATCATCATCATCATCATCATCATCTTCTTCTTCTTCTTCTTCTTCTTCTTCTTCTTCTTCTTCTTCTTCTTCTTCTTCTTCTTCTTCTTCTTCTTCTTCTTCTTCTCTTTACTAATCAAATGTATTCTAAAAGATGTAGGTGTTCATTATAAATTCGTGAGTCTGATTGGTCAAAAGCAGTTGATTAATATTCTATAACGGCAGTTCAGCAGGCTGTGAATTATGTCACAGGTTTATATTAACTGGTCCCATTAATATCTTTGCGTTTTTGTAGCAGTTTATTCACAGGTGTTTTTTTTTTTTTTTTTTTTTTTGTTTTTTTGTTTTTTATTGCGGACGCTCCTTATAATTTAAGTCTAGTAACATACAGCTTCAAAACATACAGCTGTAGCTGTCATTTAAAAAAGAACAATAAAAAGGCCCAATGAGGCTTTCTCCATTCTCTCCAGAAAGAGTCTCCAGTGTCAGTGATTTGGAACAGGAAGGACTCTTCATGACACTATCAATTAAAGATAGTAAACTGATAAATGCTTTATTTTGTTTCCTGTTCCTCAACATGAATTGTAACTTTAAACTGATTTTATATATATAATTTTTTTCTTTCTTTTTTTTTTAAAAATCAGACACGTAGATCATTAATGAATTAGAAATCGTAATCAATGTGGTACGTGAGTAATATGTGTTAGTCTACATAAAATCTAGGGCATCACACCACTATTGATTATTTTCCTATTACAGAATGCCTCGGTGTGTTGAATTCTGCATTATCAACAATATGTTAGTAATTATTAGTAATTATTAAAAGTATAAATAACAAATTTACACCACTATTAAAGAATACACATGTTTTCGTAGATTAAGAGCATAAAAACAGAAAATGCCCGTTAGTGTCCAGGTCAAAAGGTACTCACTGTTTTAATCCAACAAGTGATGGCGGACCGATCGGACACAATTCCCCTTTGTTTAATGATAAAGGCTGACAAACTTCTCAGCGAGAGTGTAAGATAGAAAAGGCGAGATGGGAATGGGGCTTAGATCCTATAACACAGCGCAGGACACGAGGTCCAGCAACGCAGCCTCATTCATCTTCATCGACTTTTGCGAACAGGAAGGAGAAAAAATTCTGCGCATAAGGCAGAGCCACCACCGGAGCCGGCTTTGTTTTATATCCTATAGATTAGCAGAGGGACAAAGCTTTATTTTCGCCTGGAGGGAGATATTTTACCTTCCGCCGTGCGGTTTTATGTCGGTGAGGTGTCAGGCGGCCTGAATGGATGGCTAATGCATAGGCAACACGCGCATGGCGCACGTCCGAGGGGGAGAAGGAACGGGATTTAGGGCAGAGAACGCGTGAAGAAATGCAGGACTCGTCCCCCCTTCTCTCTCTCTCTCTCTCTCTCTCTCTCTCTCTCTCTCTCTCTCTCTCTCTCTCTCTCTCTCTCTCTCTCTCTCTCTCTCTCTCTCTCTCTCTCTCTCTGAGCTGCGTCTAAAACCGTCTGCTCCTAAACTAAACCCGGTCAAAACATCACACCACCACAGTTTGATCTGGGAAATGTAGGATGCACAATCTCCCTTCGTAGCCAAGTGTTAGAAATCTCGAGAAGAAAATTTACTGCACACCTGAATAACTGCATAGAAATATGCACACATTTCACTTGGGGCTTCAGTGACAACTTTGGTCCAATAAATCCTCTGCATGCATTATTATGCACTGCAAATAATATTTTACACAAACCATGCCATGTATGCTGCAGTTACACACATTTTAGAGAATTCAGACCAGATAAGCAGAGGTGCAGTACTGCTCTGACACACTAGTTATTAATTATTAAGCACACGGGTACACATGATTTTGCATGCATTTATATATTGTCCCATCTTATGCATTTTTTCGTGCCTACTATTTAATTTTATTAACTTGATGAGATGCATGATGTATCTTTCTCTCATTCTACTACATTGCAAGTCTTCAGGAATTTATAGGCTGTGCTCAAGAGTCTCCATATCAACCCATGGCAAACAGAATCTGTTGGGTTTAGTTATAATTTTCTGTCTAATAAAGCCTGTGCATGCATTATATTTTATTGTTATTTTGCAGAAGGCATTTCATGTAGGCTACCTGAGTGGTTTCCACATTCATAATCATTCATGATTCAAATTGTTATTATTATCTAATCAAATATAAAAAATATAATCAATTTAATCTAACCAATCAGTGGATTGTCAAAAATGATTGTGCTGTTACTGGCACCATTGAGAATTCAACAGATCCTAAATCACCTGTCTGTACAGACATTCTGCTTGGCATATGTAGCCTATGAACCATCCACTTACACAGCACCATTGACTTTGGCCATGAGTCACAGAGAATTCAAAATGGATAATAATCTTTGCACATGCTCCTGGATTTTCAACAAGAACCAGCCAAATCCAACCGCGTGGATTTGCGGTCATGCACGGCTCCTCAGAGTTCTGCAATGATACAAGGAGAAGTGGCTATTCCTTCTGTTAAGGGCTGAGGGAGATTGTCAGATAATGACATCCCTGTCCCTGTTAAGACTTTCCCCATTCACTAAATAAAGGGACAGTCACCCTGATGGAACACTGAATATTCTAAGACAGAATAGGTTTTGAGCAATAAAATGAAAGCAAGCCAAAGCTAAGCTGAGATGATTGACTAAAAATGGACAGATGTGTCTTCAAAGCAAACTTTAATTACTGTAGACAGTAATACCTGTCAGGTAGAAGTTAGTGGATCCAAATTTCTCATACACCCCGTTCTTCTGGCCCTTCATAGAATCAGAGGTTGATGCTCTGTAGTCTGCCGCTTTGATACTGTATATTGTGATAATTATGCTGTACTATTTATGCAAGTAAATAAATGCTGTTTAGAAATATTGACTCCTGAATGATCAGTTATTTTAACATACTGTAACATTTCTTAAAAGTTCCTACACTGCATCTTTTTCACTCAGCTTTGTCACACAATTTCTGTAGACCAGTAGTCAAATGACCAGAATATTATCAAATTCTCCACTTCACAACCTTCAGAGAAT
This sequence comes from Tachysurus fulvidraco, assembly GCF_022655615.1. Lineage (NCBI taxonomy): Eukaryota > Metazoa > Chordata > Actinopteri > Siluriformes > Bagridae > Tachysurus > Tachysurus fulvidraco. Next base: position 15,246,876 of record NC_062528.1, on the reverse strand, counting down.
TCCTCCAATATTCAAGGTTAATGTTAGGTCATGAGAAACAGCCACAGGTATTAAACCAAGTTCTTGGTTTTGGGGTTGATAACTGCACTGTGCTGTAGGACACTGTCTGCTGGAATAGCACTAATAGACTACAGTCATATATGATCACCTACAGTGTTTTACAGAGCTGAAACAGAAGGTGGGCATGCAAATAGTTTTCAGTGTACAGAAGGTTCCATCAAGACAACCACTCTGTTCTTTTTCCCCTGTGAGCATGTGCATGAGCGAGCCATCAGGTACACGCTGTGGGAAGCTATGCTCAGGATGGGGGGAGGTCTTTCTGTGGTAGTGAGGAGTTGAAAAGGTGAGCAGGTCACGACCTCCAAGTGTTTTACGAGGGAATGAGGCTGATTTGTCTTCAGCGAAGCATGCTGCTGGCATCTTCACACCCTTGAGTTTCTGGCCGAGCAAAGCAGACTAGGGCTGAGGCTGCCGGCTATAAATTAGTACACTGGCATGCTGACAGGCAGTCAGGGCCATGAGAACGGCACACACCTTCACCTCTTTTGAGCTCTGTTGGGTCCAGATGGCAGAAAGCACTGAAGCAGGCCTTGGCCTGAAAAGACCAACCATACAGTACCTCTCCAAAACACCAGGCTCCCACTGAAACATGCTAATCCTAAAGAAGTGTATATGTCAGATTGCTTACGATGAAGTAGAAGTAATTCTAACCCGTCTGAAATATGAGAATATGAGTTCAAAATCTGCCAATATTTCAGTAATCATGTGGTGAAAGAAATGATGTGGAATATAATTACTAACAAGTCTGGGTACATGAGCAATTAGATCTTCTGAATAGTAAGTGCCAATCAATAATAAATGAAACACTAGCCTAAAAAATGATTTTTGATGATGACCATCTAATGAATAACAATTATAAGATGGATTATCTCTTAAAAAGAAAATATATTCTTCCTCTTTTTGTCCCTCTTAGGAACCATATTTGAACCTTATGACTGGGGATTTTCCTTGCAAAATGGTTCTGATTTGAACAAAGAACACTATTTCATATTCAAATACACAGAACTGATTTGTTCTCATGCTTTCAAGCTCAAGCGCAGATCACATGACTCACATTGTGTACAAGCAAAAGTTTCAGGTAGTTTGTTTTTCTGGGAGGACTTTTAAAGGTCCTATGAAGAACTTTAAGATGTCAAATTTCCCTTTCAAAGACAGTTCCATGTAGATTTAGCTAGAAAAGAGCCTTAACCATCCACAAAACAAACCTCACTTATTTGAATTCGTTGCAAATATTTCATGACACAATGTCCCTATATGATCACCATCTGATAAATATAAGATAATTGCAAAACGAAAGGCTTTTTCATTTGTCTTTCTTGGAGAAGCCTTCAGCCCTCTATATCGAACCCTATGACAGAGGGATTTTATTTTTTTTTTCTCAAATACAAGAAAGTCTTCAGTAAGATATTATTCCATATTCAAAACCATGGATGCTGTATTCAACATTAAATCAAAGGGTTTTCTTTAGAGAGGATTCAGTATAACATCTGAGAAAAAACGAATAATTACATAAGTGTGAATGAAGTTGGGTCAATTAATTGTCATATAATTTAGAAAAAAATCCCATCCCCCTGATTTGTTTGAAAAATGTTGGTCCTTATCTAGAAACCAATAAATAGTTCTTTGTGGAATCCTATAATAGGACTTCACTTTCATCAATATGAAACCAAGAAAAAGTCTAGAAATTTTACCTGGCAGCTCAGGTTACAGTCTGTACAGAGTTCCTCGTGTTCTCCTGTTGTCCATGTGTGTTTCTATTTCCATCAGGATACACTAAATAACAATGAGAGTGTGAACGTGTGTACATGGTGCTTTGACCAGAATTATATGCTCACTGAAAATTAACGAATGAATGATGCGTCCCTGCAATATTAGACATAACATAATAACACTCGCTCTTAAGCACATACAAATTCATTCTGTGTCAATATGATCCCTTGTTTCTGGCTTCTGGTGGGAATTAACCACCAAACCCTGCTAGAAAACCAGCTTTGTACTAAATCATGTACAATATCTGTAACTGGAAGGCAAATATGACACTAATCACACCTTCAGGAATCCCCTTTTCACTACATTACAGCTTGATCGCACACAATCCAGCCTCCACACACGACTACGGAGCTGGCCGTTACGCCTCCCCTCATGTGTACGCATTAGTTTGCAGCATAAATATTACTTACACTTCTACATAACTGTAGATGTCTTTTAGATAGATGGATATGTACAGTTTGCAGGGTATGGCAAGAAATAGTGAAGGGCTCCATGAATCAAGTTCTACCTTGTACTCAGGGGAACCATCATTTTGAATATATTCCTAAGGCTTGGTTACTTGATATTTTAATAGATGCATTGTGCTTAGAATTTGTTGTTCTGTATCATTGCTGAATAAATAAAAAGATCCTGGAGCTTCCAGTAGAACCCGATTAGACACAGATTAATCAGGTTTTAGATGCTTTAAATCTGAAATGTCATTCCTAGACAATATGATTTAAACCCCAGAGTATAGAAGCTGGATGGATTATGAAAATCGTTGGTGTGTGAATGTATTAGATCCCTGTAAATCTTACAATTTTAAAACATAACCAAAAAAGAAACGGTTGAAGACGGTGAGGCGGATAAGACACAAAGTGACAGCTGGTACGCATTCCTGCCTATTCCTACTGTTCTTTAAAATATTTATAGTGCTATTTGTTATGCATCACTGTGCCAATGAGACAAGGGAAACTGTTGCTATGTTTGACTGAAAAGCTGGGCCACAGTTTTCATCTTCTTCACTCGCTGTATAAGAGAGGAGATAGAATACTGGGTGTGACAGTGTCATTCCTGTGACACGTAACACCAAAGACCAAGAACAGGACATCAAGATCTAAACCAAGTGATTGATTGATCACTGATAGAATGGCTGAGAAGTACCTTTTAATATAATTGCGATAGCTTCATAGCAATCACAGAAGCAGACAAACACACAGCACTCTCCAGCATGTAGTGTTACACAGACAAAAGCCCCTTTGATTTGATTTCTTCCTCATTGGCCATGTTCACAATAGGATGAAGTGGTTCTCTGCAGGCCCACAGGTGTGCTGTATAGCTCTGTCTGTGTGTCAGCTCAGAGAGAAGGGACATGCTATTCACCTGAGCCCAATCCTCTGGGTAAAAGCTGATTGTGTTGCTGTTATCGACTTCCTCGCGTAATTCTCAGCTGGAAAAAAGGGAAGCGGAAAGTTTTATCTCAGCTCAGCAGCAGGGGGGACGGGTGAGAGTTCAGTCTCCTTAAGGCTCAGACACAGAGAACATTAGCGAACGAGTCAGGCTTTATGTTCCCAGACAGACACACACAGAGGTGTGCAGTACCTACATCTAAAAGAGGTGAACATAAAACAGATACATTGTGTACACAGTGCAGTCTTAATGGTTGTGTTGAGATTTATAATCTTAAATAATGCTGTTTAGTTATTCAGCAGAAAAATAACTTGTACAGAACTGATATTGTATGCATGCTTCCATTGTTTTTTTTAATGTTCATTATCGACTGTTGTAATTATTAAATAAAAAAATGTATTTGTCAGTATCTGATGTTTCATATTCTTTCAATAAATCAATATTTACACAGATTTTTGTTCCCATGTTTATTCTTATTTCTCTTTATGGATTTATTTTTTTGCAACTTGCTTATATATAATTTTAGTCCCACGTTATTATTTAGTTATGTTCATTGCGGCATATTTTGTTCAATAACTACAATTGCGTATTTGCATTGATAACAATAAAAATTTGGCTCAAAACAAAAAAGAAAAAACAAACACCAAACAAACAGCAGTAACAACTTGACACATTTTTTAACCTGAGCCGTGGTTTATATTCCACAGTGAAGTAAATAAGTGCCTATGAGACAAATAAGGGTCTGGACCCTGCAACTTTTACGTTCAGTTAGATGTTAGTTCAGTTAGATTTGATTAGTGCTCATTTTGCTTAGTGACATAGTCACAATTATGCCAAATAAGTGAAATACACAAATTATCTTCTCCTCATTTTTTTCTCGACCTCTTGGGTCTAGGATATTTTCTAACAGCAATAATCTGTTTCATTTTTTCTGCTGTCTGAATGGCATGCATCTTTTTGTAACAGAAATGTAATAAAAAGAAATAAATAAAAAAGTAATGGTTCACACACATACACACACACACACACACACACACACACACACACACACACACACACACACACACACACACACACACACACACACACACACACACACACACACACACACACACACACACACACACACACACACACACACACACACACACACACATTAAAAAGAAGACATATTTATTTACAGTAAAAGGTATGTAGAAGAATGTGTTTTTGAAGACTAAGAATGAGAAATATATGATTGAAGGCTTCTGAAGTTTTTAAACAATCTTTCACTCTTCCCTCTTGTCTTCAATTCCCCCTCCTGGCTCTGTCCCAGTGCGTCACTCCTCCCCTCTGCCTCCTTTTTTGTACCCCTCCACCTTTTGTACTCCTCTTCAAATGCGACGAGTCCCCAAAATAAGCAAGAGCAAATCCGCTGCCTCTTACCCATAGACGTGTTTACCATCCCATAATGCCGCTCCTAGATTTGTTCAGCCCCTCAGATTGCCTTTTCTCTGCGTGTATTTCCCTCTTCTCTTATCACCGAACAAAGCGGCTTCTCCCCCTGCTGCAGAGCTCAGAAACCCTGCGATTGTTACAATGGCGAGGATCTGAGGCGCTCTCCATTTCCAGTGTAAAACCTGGAGACTAATACGCCACTACCAGACCACGCAGGGCCAGATTGCTGTCAACACTCACCAAAACTGCAAACTCAGATTAGATGCTGCTCTTAACCTGTTTTCAAAAAAAGGCTTTCCCACAGATTCAGTGCCAAATGGAGGGGGGGGGGGGGAGCAGGGTAGGGGGAATCAAATGAATTAATCTGCAGCAATTCAGAAATAGAGAAGGTGTATTGAAGTTATTGACTGCTACTTTGGCTCTGTCCCTCTAAAGCTTAAAATGGTTTCCCTGGAGTTTTAATATTCAGGAAAAGAATACTTGTTCCTTGTTCTTTGAAAAGCGACATTTTTCTGTGGAACAGGAGTGAATTATAAAAAGCTATAAAAGAAATGTTTTGCTCTTCACTGCCATGAAATAAGGTGGAACGTAATAAATAATGAGATAAATGCTCACATATTGCACACATTTGGTCATAATTACCTATTTGAATTGTATATAAATTTTCTAAAGCAGTAACCATTTTTATTTGCTTTGCTATTAAAATAACATGTTATTTGATCGGATGAAAAACCCTGTCATTCCTGAGGAACCCATGGATATGTTTCATGTATATTTCCTATGTGTAATTGTGCAAAGTGTTACATGATGCATCCGTTTTGAAATGCAGTGAAAACAAAGGCAAGCTGCTGAGAAGTGTCAGATGGTAGAGCTCAAAATCCTGGCCATGGAGCTGCCAACCTGCCCTCTTCTTAACAGCTAGTGTGTGTGTGTGTGTGTGTGTGTGTGTGTGTGTGTGTGTGTGTGTGTGTGTGTGTGTGTGTGTGTGTGTGTGCGTGTGTGTGTGTGTGTGTGTTTGTGCACCATCAGAGGCTCATGCCACTCCACCACACACACCCGGCCCAGGTTAAACTGCATGGGAATCGGGCAGGCTACACACTGTTTGTTTTGGACTCAATAGCACCTCATTTACACGTGTTAATTGCAGCTAATTGGTTCTAATTAGATGAACAGGAAACCCTCTGGGACCATTCATACCTTTAATTTGAAGTAAATATCATTAATTAACATATGCTAATTGGGGCCAATTAACATTGATTAAGAGATGCCAGCCACGAGGAAAAGTACAACTATCAAAATTCGATCGAGTCAGCAGAAAAAAGCAGAGGCGTGCTGGACGTGGATGGTAATGTGAGGTAGCATCTGGCTTGATACTGTTTGGGTGGTGATAGGAGAGCAACACGGTGGAGCTCAGCGGCCCCCGGCTCAGCCTGGCACACTCGTGTGGCGCCCTGCGCTGTCTTTGCCCCATGGCCCACCTGTGCAGGAAGTGCCCCCGCAGACAGGAGGCATCTGTGGGTCCACGAGGGGCCAGTGTGTGTCACACTGCCCGAGCAGAAGAGATTAGAAAAGCAAGCCAGATAGGGAAGAAGAAATAGAGGAGGAGAAAAAGGAGAGGAGTGAGGATGAAAGGGAGGGAGAGACACACACAGGAAAAAAAGAGAGAGATAGAGATGAGGGGGGTGGTAAAGAGAAAGAGCAGACAGAGAATGAGAGATACGAATGAGAACACAAGGAGGATTTAGGGTGCCAGAAAGCGTTTAATCCGAATGATTTTATGTGATAACAAGACCTCATTTAACATAGCTTAAACCAGAGGCTTTCCTGAACAATAACAAAGACATGCAAGGGTACAGAGGGTACAAGAACAGCACAGGGGGAAAAAATAAATACGTCAGTGTTTCTAAATATTCGTCACATTGTCAGTAAGACTGGAAATGTTTTAAAACTGGACTCTATTGGTCGTGTCAGATCGAATGTTAGAGACAGGCTTTGGGCATATGGGCAAGCAGACTGTTGGAGACTGTTGCTACGTCAGTGATTTGGCTGGCAAGTGAAGGTGATTCCCAGTTGGTCAAGGGAGAGAGAGGAAAAATGAGCGAGAGACACTAAGAAGAACTTGTCTATGCTGTGTTTCTAACCTATATGTCAGATGCAAATACACACAAATACACACATGGTGTAGCATAGCAGGAACCCAGGCACATATGGAGAAGAGCAAGTCTTTTCATTAGTTTCCGTTTCAGTGTATAAACTTGAGCATGGAATAAGAGCACATGTCTGCCTGGAGCTATTATCTCACACACACACACACACACACACACACACACACACACACACACACACACACACACACACACACACACACACACACACACACACACACACACACACACACACACACACAGAGACACATACACACATGCAAAGTGTATTTCAACAAACATGCATTATCGTGCACATACATGCACAGACAATGTAGCAGTGTGAGAGACACACAAAAAAGAAGCTCACACTGTGCTATGTGTGCTTAGAGGCACACGTGCCGAGGCAGGGTGGTGCAAACCCATGGTGCCCAGCAGGGAAAGGTGTGAATGTGTGTCAGATGGTTCAGTGGGCAACCTGGCAGCAGGCAATGTGGCACGCTCAGCCACTCAGGCAAGGAGAGCAGGGCTTAGCCTGGCCCTAATGCTGTGCCACCCAGGTAAGAGCTAGACAGCCAGCTAGCTGCCTCCTAAACCCCCACCCTCAACCTGCTCTGAGGCTTTCACACACTAGCCTTCAAACACACTTGAAGCATCAAACACACTTTTTTCTGCGTTTGGTTAACAGGGATATGTTGTAGCATGAGCCAAAAGGTTAACAGCTATGTACACCTGTAATCTTATTATATATTATATTATATACATTTATTACAAATGACTCATTTTTAAATCTCATGCATCATAAAATTTCCACAATTTCATTCAAATAAATTTATTCGTGTAGCACTTTTCACAATGGACCTTGTCTCAAATCAGCTTTACAGAACTATAAAAATAAATTTAAATTAAATTAATATTTATCCCTAAGGTGTTAAGGAAGCCATCCTCATTTGGGGACACTGGACAGTAAATAAAGTGAATGTATATAATATCCTTTCTACAACTGTTTCTAGTCAAACGAAATTGTGCAACCAAGAGCTCCTTAGCAACTAATAGGTCAGCATCATTTCTGAAGAATTTCGCAACGCAACGCTTATTATCCATTACATGAAAAACAGCACAAACTGATTAAGCTAATATTGTCAAATTGAAGACTGCACAGGTTCATTTTCATAACAATGTTATACAATTATTTTTCAGCATAAAACTTTGGTGCAGTTCCTCAGCTAAACAAGATAAATCATACAGTCACTGTCCAGGTTATTTGGAACGCCTGTACACCTGAATGTTCACTCTATAATGAGCAGAAAAGCACCTCAGAACCAGACCTGGAGTGGATGGGCTAGATGCTTACCGAACTATTGCTTACACAATGTTTTTTTTTTTTGGTACCAAAATCCAAGGAGATCAGCAGTTTCTAAAATACTCAGACCAGTCCATACTACGGTTTATGGCATTCTGCGGTTACGGACATTCGATGTGAACAATTATTATTATTATCAGTATCTACATTATTCTATGCATTGTGCTGCTGCCACATGATGTCCAGGTGTACAAGTGTTCCTAATAAAGTGAACATGAGTGTATTTAAGTATTATGCAGGTATCATGAAAACGACATATTTTATGCATTCTATTACTATAAAACCATATCTTGGGTTCATTTTTTTTTTTAATCTAGAGTTAAAACAATGCTCTTTGGGTTGGAGTGTGACTCTGGTAAAGTTCAGATCATTTTGACTGAACAAGAACAGGAAGAAATACTCAGAAATAAGTCAATAAAAATAGCCTCCTTATCAAAAACAAACAAACAAACAAACAAACCCTTAAAAGAGGTCATTCTAATACTTATCATGAAATTCCTTCGATCTCTTGCCAAGTTTCTTGAATATTATTACTGTAACATAAAAGGGAGGTCAGTGTGATTTAAAATATATATAAATGAAAAGGTAAAACATGATGTCAGACAGTACACCATGGCTTCACTCTGACTGTAAAGGAAAGTTAAGTCCTAATAAATCCATCAGTAAGCAGCCACCTGTTATCCCTCTTTTGTTCTTTCTTTAAAGTCAAGACAGAGCCAAAAACAAAATAACTGTGCTAAAAATGAAGAGATATAGTGAGAATGAGAAAGAGATAGAGAGAGAGAGCACTACCTCTTCCTCTTATAGTTATGCATCATGAATATTTAACAGAACTTGTTGAAGTGCAAAATGGGTGCACGGGTGTATGTGCTCAGTGACTAGAAGAGTGTGTATGCTTGCTTTTTTTTTAGGCTGGAGGTAGGGGGTGTAGTTGTTGTTTTCCCCTCGTCAAGAGTGTGTATTGGGGCTTGTTTGTAAGATTGGGGTCAGGGGATGAGGTGGGGGATACATAAGGCTCACTGAGGAACAGCAATTCCCATGGCAACAGTTTGTCAGGTAGGGGGGCTCAGGGTTCAGCTGCCCTGCAGATCCCTGGAGATGGAAAAAAGAGAGAGAGTGTGAGCACATGAAGGGAAAGAGAAGATAGAGGAGAGCAAGGGAAGCATTTTGTCTCAGCGCACTTGACAAAACAAAGACAACTCACTCTTCTGGTTTCATGCCAGATTTTTTATTCATAAACAAGCTGCTGGCTGTAAGGCCACGATAAAGCAGTTGCAGGGCCTCTGCTGAGGCGGCCACCCATTTGAATGCAAAGCCTCAGCTGCACCAAATCCTCCCTCACACAATTATTCCCTGGATTTCAGCACGATTTTCATCGAACGCTAAGCTGGCCACGGATCGAGACCGGAGATATGTCATCGAAATAGTCCCATTCAGCCACTGATGGTCATTAACATAAAAATTAAAGAATTAGAATGTGCGTATGAATGAATGCATGAATAAAGGCTAGATGAAGTGATTATCTAGTCATTCTACTACCTTTTAGCAGGTCCCCACCAGGACCAAACTAAAGAAAAGTGAGCACCTGCATACTACAACAACTGCTATTTGACTTCTCCATGTGTTATGCTTCATTTTTTTCTATTATGTATTTTGGTTAATATTTACCTCTCTCTAGATGTATGACTGACATTTTATTCGCTGCTGATGCTGCTGCTCAGGGAATCCAGATAAAGAATTAAAAATGCAACAAGCACAGGCTAGTTATTGTAACCAGCTAACAACTAGGAAGCTGATTAGGCTAGCAATGCTACAAGTAGTTTTATTTCAGAAACGCTGATAAACACTGATTTGCAGTCACATATTTGTCTCTCGTATTTGTATTTTTTTAGGGTTCTTGTCTAGTAGCATGAGGCAGTTCCTGCAATCCAATCCATCTCCTTCTAGGTGGCACATCCATATATGCATTCACACAGCGTTTGGTGTGTCTTCCAGTTTCAAGAGCATGAAGGAGATACTAGGAGACTGGCCATTATTATAAAGAGATCTAGACAGGTACTTCCTCCTTTGTGTGAGAAGAAACAGGAGAAGCACCTCCAGAGCCCTACAAACTGATCCAGCAGGCTACGGGTGTCATGGTGACTCTATAAGGGTGGCACAAGGGCCTGACATTCTCTAATTGGACCTGTGCTTACAGCCCAGCACCATACAGCTCAATTAACATTTGCCAAAGAACACCAGAATTAACAGCTCTGCCACTTCCACCTGGTTCTCTTCACGAATGGGAGCAGGTTCACACTGAACATGTGTGACAGATGTGAAAGTGTCTAGAGAAGAATGTGGAGAGAAATATACTTGGAAGGTAAGACAGACCTCCACATGCTAGCCAATGATACCTTTACTGTTGTAAGGTACCGTGATCAAATCTTCAGAGCCATTGTCAGAACACACTGGGCCAGTAGGCCCCAGGTCCCTCATGGTGCAAGACAATGTTTGTGCATGACAAAGGCACTGATGCCACTGACAGACCCTCACATTCCCCAGACCTGAATCCAACTGAGAACATTTATTACATTATGTTTCTGAGCCATCAAGTAGCATCCCAGACTGCCCAGGAGCTCATTGATGCCCTGGTCCTGGTCAGGAGTTCCGGATGGATCCCACCATGCGCCATCTCATCAAGTCAAGTCAGGAAGCTTTTATTTTCATGTCAACCATATATAGCTAACACAGTACATACTGAAATGAGACAACATTTGTCAATGGTGCTACACAGAACAAAGTCAGATCTAAGGACTTAAGTAAGTTGGTTCTAGCCACATAAAGTGCATCTGTGCAACCTGGTGCAAACAGTGCAAGACAAAAGACAGTGCAAACAAACAATACAAAATACTTCAATACAATACACAAAAGCAGCACCAACCAACAATCTACATTACATGTGTACCAGGAGCATACATAGACATTATTAGGAGTGTGTACAGGCATATGGGGGTTAATACACACTACTAAATCTCATTTTGAGTTGCTGTGAGAAAATGCATGCACATTGGATCAGCTTCAGGGTCTCGGTGTAATTTTGAATCCACCCCTCAACAGATTGATGATTTTGGTTTCCTTTGACCATTGTCACATTATATTGTTCCCAACAAATTACATTATACACTTTATATAAGTAAAGATTTTTAAATGAATATTTCATTCATCATAGTTACAATGCACATTTTCGCTTTGTTTGTTTTAGACAATATTTACAACGATGAATTCTATTGGATTATTTTCAATCTAAAACAAGATTGTGATAGGTACAGTCTATTTTTAAAATTCGATGAAACTAATCACCTCACAGACTTGTTTTATCCACCTGCAACTTTGTTCCAGAACCTTCTGAATTTAGTTAGAAAAACAGAAAAATGTTGCCACATGGGATGCAATAAACTTTCATAAGACTTTTTATAAGACTTCTGTGTTTTATAGCGAGTTACAACCATGTGTGTTATCTAACTAAAGATATTTGCTATAATGGTGTTGACTGTAAGCATGCACACAGGTGGTGTTATTCATAGATGTAAACAGGCTTCTATTTGAATTGATTTTTTCTGTCCTGCACACTGGCTGTTGTGTGACTGATAAAATGAGGAAAGGGAACTGCAGTGGAGACATGGGGGAGTTAAAGCAAGGTTAACACAACAGCTTCACAAGTGCTTACTACAGCAGACCAAAGAGACAGCACACACACACACACACACACACACACACACACACACACACACACACACACACACACACACACACACACACACACACACAAATCTGGGTATATACCCATAGCCTTTTTACAATCTAACCATATGACAGCTTATCGCATATTTAAAACCTTAAATGTCTAATCCTTAATCTCACATATCCATTCACCTGCCCATCTTGACTTCTAATCTGTGTACAACAAATGGCTATAGTCATTCTCATCTTCTCATCCCTCAATCAGAACTCTATGATTTATTCAGAATGCTGTGTGGGGCAGTTGTTCTTGTTTTGCCTCTATTTGTGAGGTGTTTATTTTGTCAATGAGTCAAGTGTTTGCCCAGCTGAAGTGTGCGTGCTGAGGAGGGAGTGATGGTGAGGTGCTGAAGCACAGGATGGGGGTGGGGATGATATGGCACGATGCCCGACTTCCCTCCTTACCCTCTCTTCTACTCCCCATCTCCGAGCCCATCGGCTGGCAGAGCGTGGCTCTGCAGACCTGTGAGAGCATATCGATGCCAGTCCAAATGCTGACAAAGAGTGGAGGCTTAACCGTAATCCGTATTGACTGCCTTGTGCTTTGTCTGCCAATTTATATCATGGATTTGTCTCACTCAATGATGTGCTTCTGTCAAGTTCTCCCACATTAATCCATAACATTATTAGTTTTCACTACAGCCCTAATTATTCCAGCTCTGACCGAAAAGGTATGAATGAGTGGAAATAATTAAAACAACAATAAAAACAACAAATGCAAATGCAAAAAAATGACACAGCAACAATGGGGTTAATTCAATAGAAGGCGATGTCAAATCAGCAGCTTTGTTTCCGCAAAGCGAGTGTGAAATGAAACATGGTGCAGACAGGAACAGTGCATGTGCAGAAGAGGGGGTCTTATTTGATATGCTGAATCAGGCATGCAATAGCAGATGTGCTATCATGGCTAGATACAGTGAACTTTCAGCGACTGTAGCACCAGTAGTCTGTCTGAACCTGGGAAAACAAGCAGGACATTCTGGAGATCCAGGAAATATTTTAACAGTGTAACTCAAAGGCATGGATAGGTTTTACATTCACATTTACCCTGTTGGAAGTTAATATTGAATGAGCAGAAAACACGTTTGATTCCTTCATTGATTCATACTTTGACTGATTTGATTTATTGATTGATTCGTTCATTCTTTCTTTCGTTTGTTTGTACGTTCATTCTTTCTTTTCATTCATTCATTATCTTCACTCATTATCTTGACGGATACCGGAAATTGGTAATGGTCCAATAACAGCATACACCAAACTGTTCAGAAGTGTCTAGCAAGTCCAATTTTCTATTTATTAATGAACGACACATTATTCCTTTTAACTTCCATTTAATGTGTGGTCCACAAAGCAAATTAGTTCCTGTTATCAAAGTAACACTATAAACATTAGTTATCTTTAATTAAGGACCCAGTTCTTCCTTTCATTCATTTATTCATTAGCCTCCAATTGCTTGGTAAACAGGTAGATCTTTAGTCTTTGTTGAAGATGACCAAGTGATTTATTTATGCCAGGGGAAGTTCATTCCACCACTAGGGTGCCAGTATCTAGAGTCTTATGTAGGTCTTGTATGTATCTTGAAAGAAGGTGGGAAAAGAGATGATATATTCCATGGCTTCATGTCCATAATTTTTCTTTGTATGCAAACTTCAGCAATGAATTTTAATGTGGGCGGCTACAGAAAGCCAATGGTGGGAAAGCAAAAAGTGGAGTGACTTTGAGAGATTGAAATCAATTTGTGCAGCTGCAACAAAAAGACCTGCCAGAAAGTATTGCCATAGTCCAATCTTGAGATGACAAGACACCAAACAAGCACATGAACAATTGGCTTCCATAGGTTGAAGTGCTCAGATCCCTCTGATGTTGTAAAGGAGAAACCTGCATGGCCGAGTCAGCTTAGCAATGTGAGGAGAGAAAAATTGTCTAGAACTACCCCAAGGTTGTATGTGTTGCCAGATATTATGATCCATAGGTGATTAGGAGAGGCTATATTCTGATAAAAAAAAAAAACTTTTTCAAACATGTTATCATTTGAATCAATTACATGTACATACTTAGACATGTAAATATAGAGCGTATCTCCCTCTGTTCAGCTCTACATGCCACTCCCGAGCTCCCGGTGTTCTGAGTTCCTAGACTGATCACTTCTTCTCCCAGACCTATTCATCAATCCTGACACCCTACCCCTGGTTGGAGTCTCGTCACCTGGTGTGAACTCTGCTGGGGATGGGACCTGCCTGGAGACTGTCACGGAATCTTTGAACTACTGTTGCATCAGTCGAGCTTTGTGGTCCGGTCTTCATCAGCGATCATTTAAAGATTTCGGCAGGAAAGAATTAATGTTGGGTCTGTGGTGAGCTCGGAAATTGCGCTGATCCATTGGTTCCTCTGGAGCTCTTGGTTGCTTAATTCCACTCAATAATAAACTGTCATAGAAAGGACATTATTTACATTTACACTATATTGTAGAGTGTCACCCAATGAGGATGGGCTCCTTCTGAATCTGGATCCTCTCAAGGTTTTTTCCTTATATCCTCTCAGGGAGTTTCCTTGCCACCATCACATACAGCTTGTTCATTAGGGATAAATATTAGAGATATATTGTAACTTAATTTTAAACAATGTTTTTTAATATAATTGTTTATTCTATTTCTATGCTTCTTCAAAGCTGATGTGAGACAATTCGAATTGTTAAACGCTATATACAAATACATTTAATTGAATTGAAATTGAATTGTACCCTTCCACTGGCACATTTGCCTGGAAGTAGGCTGATATTCAATGCAGAATGTGCCAGGATTTTGGGCAACTTTTAACAGTCCAGAACCAAATGATAAATGTTTATATCTGCTCAAAATTAGGAACAACAGAATGTAATAGCATTTGGGGTTGGTTTCTGATTGGTTATCTGTTTATACTATAGACATGATCAGAATATGAATTCTGAATAAAATAAAACTACAGAATAATCTGATTTTTGCATCTCTTCAGGGTGTCAGAGGCAAAATTATGCAATGTCATTTTTTAATCTGCAAAAAATGTTCTGTTGGTCATAAAACCACACAGGAAAAACAATGAAGCATGAAAAGAAACTTGTTTTCTCATGATATACTGTAGGTTTTATTGCTTAATACTGTGCTTAAAAAATTTTTAGAGAACAGATTTCTTAACTGAATTCCTGGAATTTCTTCTGCCAGACACACTGATGAAATGAATTTGTTTCACAGGAACAATGTTAATCCAAGCACTTCATCATTGTGTCTCCAGTTGGTGGACGATTAGCTAGAACTCATTCATTCATTCATTTTCTACCGCTTATCCAAACTTCTCGGGTCACAGGGACCCTGTGCCTATCTCAGGCGTCATCGGGCATCGAGGCAGGATTCACCCTGGACGGAGTGCCAACCCATCGCAGGGCACACACACACTCTCTCATTCACTCTCACACTCACACATTAGCTAGAACTATTAAAAAAAAAATTTAATCTTATTGACTTCTTTTATTTTATTTTATGTTATTGGTAAGACAGAATCTTTTGCACATGTATATTTTTCGCTAAATTGAATCTAGATATTGTTTGCATATAAAAATTGGATAGATGTCTAACTTAGTTAATAATCATTTAAGAACACACGTATAGAATGACACTCAGATCCTAGTCTCTAACAAGTAAAGCAATGGTATTAATGTGCCTCATATAGAGACTTTTTATCCACAGAAAAAATACAGAAGACATGAACTGAAGCAATGTGACATTAGTGTCTATTATGAAGTGCGTTAATGTTATTATATGACCATCTCATTTTCTGCAGTGCTCGTCTTATAGCTTTAAGGATGTGTTGTGGCATTTTCTAAACTAAAAGTATGCCTGAGACATCAGCATGCAGGCTGTCGATGTTAGAGCGAGAATGCACAAACACACGACTCTCATTCTCTCTAGCGTGTTCTTCGCCTCTCGCCCTCTCCCTCTCTCTCTGTTCCTCTCTACCTCTCTTTCCCCCACATCAATTTGTGGTGGTGTGTGTTGTTTTTCTCCCTTTCGCCTGCGTCCCCTCTCCTGGGCCGGCGCTCACATCAACTGTGAGTTGATAACGCCACTGGTGGAGCCCTGTTTGGAATTTAGATTAATGTGTGACTAGCAGCCAGATGGAACGATAAAAATAAAGGAAAATAAGCCGGGAGAGCACTCCAACGGGAACAAAACAGAGGGGGAAAAATAGCACAGGCAGAAAACAAGCCGGTCTCTCTCTCTCTCTCTCTCTCTCTCTCTCTCTCTCTCTCTCTCTCTCTCTCTCTCTCTCTCTCTCTCTCTCTCTGCAGCTTTGTGAGCACACACTGCATGCTGTGAAAGATGGGGACAGGGTCATGGGTGAGGGACTGAACTTATGTAGACACGAGTACGTGTGTGGATGTGGATGCATGCAGGTGATCATGGCTCATCAGATAACAGTGCACATTTTAGTGTGGCTGCCATGAAGGGTGGCAAACAAGTGCCTTTGTCTTATCTTCCATTGTTACAGCAAAAACTAACAAACGTCTCAGTGTTCGCAGGCCTCCTTCAGCCCAGTGCTGCTCTTCAAGACCCTGATCTGTAATAAATACTTCTGCCTGAGCACCTGGTCCAAATCCCATCTCAGCTGCACCAGACGCAGATAGCTGCTTGCTTTCCTACCATTATCACTGAGCAGCATGCCTCCTGGGTGAGTGGCAGCTAGCAACAAGAGAAAACAGAGAGAGAGAGAGAGAGAGAGAGAGAGAGAGAGAGAGAGAGAGAGAGAGAGAGAGAGAGAGAGAGAGAGAGAGAGAGAGAGAGAGGAAGCGAGAACAGTTAAATCATTTAATTTTAACGTATTTAACCAAGCAAGAGTGATACGGTTTGATTTCATTTCATTTCAAACAAATAATATAGTTAATAATTGAGGAACACTCTAGGGTGTGATGATACAGGAAAATAATCAACAGTAGGGTTGTGATATGTTTGACGGATGCAAATCTGAGTTAATGCTATCACATGGAAACTGTTTATGTTCAAATAACAGCACATCCCTGACTTCTAGTGTCTAGCAAATTACAAATAACTGCAATTTTTTTCTATTTATTAATGAATGACACATCATTCATTTTAACTGTTGAAGGCTACATTTATTGTGGAAAGTCCACGAAACAAATTAGTTCCTGTTAGCACTTATGCCTTGACAGTTATAAACAGTCATTCCCCAGTTCCCATGACTACAACAAGACATATAACAGCTTATCATTTTACCATGAAAACAGCAAACACAAGTTTTTTAGAGGAAAACCTACTGATTGTTGCCGATTGTTGCTGATAGAGCCCAAGTACAGATACACATCTGTCTATAGACAACTTCACTATATCAGCAATTATTCATGTTTCTCCATTAAATAACATATTTCTATTGATCTGTTGTATGATAAATTGGCACGTTCTTGTGTATGTTGTTATGAATATGTACTTATAATTTGAAGTACAGGGGGCACGGTGGCTTAGTGGTTAGCACGTTCGCCTCACACCTCCAGGGTTGGGGGTTCAATTCCCGACTCCGCCTTGTGTGTGTGGAGTTTGCATGTTCTCCCCATGCCTCGGGGGTTTCCTCCGGGTACTCCGGTTTCCTCCCCCGGTCCAAAGACATGCATGGTAGGCTGATTGGCATCTCTGCCAGAAAAAATTGTCCGTAGTGTGTGAGTGTGTGTGCCCTGCGATGGGTTGGTACACCGTCCAGGGCGTATCCTGCCTTGATGCCCGATGACACCTGAGATGTGAGATGTGACCCGAGAAGTTCGGATAAACGGTAGAAAATGAATGAATGAATTTGAAGTACAGCCAGCCAGCATTATTGTCTATGTTGCTGTTATATAAATTTAGTCAACACCTTCTGACTAATTATAACTGAGAATTCAACATTGTTGTAGTATAAAAAAGTATGGAAAAAACTTTTCTTATGAATCAAGTCACACAGATCGTTACTTATTTGTAAGTATGAACTCACGTCAGAGAAAACAGAGGGACAGGAGAAAGTGACAGAGAGATATAGTAAGAAAAAGAGAAAATATAGTAGAAAAGAGTAGAACAGAGAGAAGAGTAGAGGGTTTGTGTCTATCAGAAAAAGCTGTGTGCAGCTTCTCATAAGTGCAAGATAACATTTTAAAAGCGAATACATGCGTTCCTTTGATACTGATACTGTGATGATGTCTGTTTTTGGCTCTGACCCCATTTCTGAGTTTTTTAGATCTGTTGAAACCCTTTAACAACCAATAAGATACAGACCTTTATCGCATGATAGATGGCTTGTGTGATGTCAGCCTGTCAAAGTAGCGGCCATGCAGTTGATAAGTCTTGTGTCAGTGCAGAAAAAGCTGCATGATAAACAGCTCAGTGACTGTATAAACTGTGTGTCAGTGCTGAGTGACCAGAACTGACAAATGGGGCTTTAGCTGAAAAGCCAATGTCAGGTTATGAGTTCATATCTTTCCTGCTGTGTTATTACTACACTGGACTTTGATAAACTAAATTTCTAAGTAAACATACAGTCAGATGATTTATTGGATCATCTCAGCTGGATAATGTGAGCATAAGAACTGCTGCTGTAATCATAAAGACTGCCCTGTACTCATCCCACCACCGTTAGAGCTTACTGAACACACTTATAGTATACAGTTATACAATATACATCAGGGTCTAAATCTCTATTGTCAATACTGATTTACAAAGAAAACTGATTGAAGTACTTCAAACTATACAACAATTATTTAAAAAATATAAAAAATTCTAGGGAAGATAAATATTTGAATGAGTGAGGGGAATGTAGTTAGGATTTCTTTTTTTAAATAAATGAGGCTAAAAAAACAAAGATTGATTAAAATGTACCAATACAGAGCAGTATACAAATTCAAATGTTAGACCAGTTTGAATACATAGACAGGAAAATCCAGCCACTTGTTCTCGTAATGCATTTTAGATCTGTCTTGTTAGTTTTGTCCAAAGATGATTAAAATCATTCCTGGTGCTTCTGCTTGTGCAAAGAAAAATCCTGATTATGGATCAAATAAGTACCAGGTTGATTATAATTATTAATGAGTAATACAAAAAAATATATATTTTTCCTAATATTTAGCATCATGTTTGGTGTAAATAAGTCTTGACTCCTGCTGGTGTATCAGGGCAGTAAGCACCTGCTGGGTTACATGCCAGTCTCCAACAGTGCAGCAGCTTTAGTGAAAGGAGATGAGCTTGCTGCCCAACTGCCCTCATGTTCTGTCCCCCACTACTCTCCTTCAGGGCAAAAGGGTGCTGTTAGGGCTGCCTGTGGAGGGGTAGAGAGGGTGGAGGGGCTGTTGTCAGCCAGCCTGATCAGTGGGAGTCAAGGTGCAGCGGAGCAGATAGCTGAGGTCTATGCATACTAAATGCTCCGGCAAGGGGGGTCTAGTGCTCGGGGCTCAGTCTTATCACACCTCTCGGCTGCCTTTATCAGATTAGAGCCCAAGGCAGTGCAGACGATGAGAGAGATGGAAAAGTAAAAAAGGGGAAAAGGGGACAAGGCAGGGATTGAGAGGCGAGAGCTAGATGAGGAAAACGTGAGACAGAGAGTGCCTTCTGTTCCATGTCAGGCACAAGTACAGTTAGGATGTGTTACATGATCTGTTACACACTTCACTGCTTAGCGGCTGATTGTCTAGCAATCAGAGTCCTGCCCCATGCTGTTACTGAATTACTGTTACCAGTCCAAATGACGGTGGAGTCACTCGTGGAAAGCCAGCAAAAAGCCCCTCCTCTGGAACACTTACAGCTGACTTGTCAAGAAAAAGGAAGTGATATTTAGATTACAGGCTAATCATTAATCAGAAGCACCATGTTGTGCTCACATGGATTACTGTACAATACCACTTTAAAATCATGAACTCACAAATTAGTTACATGGCCTAATAATGCTTACTGTCAATTTTCTATTGTGCATCTCATTACATATGTATGTCTTTGGTTTATTAGTTACATTATAAAGTGTTTGAAATAGACCTTGTACTTCACCTGTCACTCGTACTAGCTATGTCGATCAAAATGTCCATTAACCAATGATTCATTTTCAAATTCATTCTACCACTTGCTAATGATGTCTCTCTTATCTTCTTGTTTCCATATCATGACAAAACGCTAGCTTGTTCACAGTGTAAAACCACTCCTGATCTCATTATCCACTATTTTTCATTGAGTTCTGTCTGTTCCACGATTGTTTGACTCGGTCTGTTTATACCAGATCAGCGTTGCCACGTTTGGAGCGTGTGTGTGTGGTAACAATAAAAAAGCAAATAGAAATCACACTGAAATCTGGTTATAAGGTGAACAAGCAGAGGAAATCAACCTGGGTGGGAAAAATGAGCACATAAATCAGAAGTATCTGGTTTAGTTTAGTAATGTTACCCATCTACATAAAAAAAAAAAACTTGGCTGGTCAAACCTAACCTCATTCCAACGGTGAGTTTTTCAGAACAAGCCTCTGGACGAGAATAAAAATACAATCGTGTCTTGTTCTGGCTTTTGAGGGTTCCAGTATTCTTAACGTGAGATTATGATAAAACAGATTATTAAAGACAATTTCAAGCTTGAAATGATTCAGTTCAATGAGCAAATAATGGTTTTAAAAAAAACATTAAATTTCCTAATAAAAATACTGGATATACAGCAAAATGCCTTTAAAAGTTTTTACATTACATGTTTTAACATTACAAAATACTATAAATAGCAGTAAAGAAGGCTGTATTTGGTGTGACATCTTTTAAAAAAAAAAACGATCAGCAGCATCAGGTACACTTTAAGTTATTGATGTTATTTCAAACATTTTACATTTACAAATATTGTAGTTCTGACTAAATCATGCAGCCCCAATTTTTGTCCAAACATGCTTTTATTGATAGCATTTTATATATGAATATATAATTATTCAGTAATACATTTGTCATTCCAGTAGCTTTGCACAAACTAGATACAAGTGCCTTTTGGATCATTTTGTCTAGATTTCCCACATCAGGCGTAACCTGAGGTGTGTGCCCTCAGTCACAACGTCTGCTCTTTAAAGTCCAGAGCAGGACTGTGACTTTCCCCCACTGCAAACAAGCTGCAATGATGGCTCAGAATTTCTACTAATAAACAGTAATTAAGATGTTTACAGAGGTCAAGCTGTTCATTCCATTATAGAACAAACAGTCACAGATTATTAATTATGGTGCACTTTCCAGAAGTTATTGAAAAAAAACAAACAGAGTGACTGAGATGATGATGCTCTTTACATTGCTCCAGGGGAAGCTGAATCGGTTGCTATATCACACAGAGTGGCGCTGTGGGCAGACAGGGCTGGAGAGAAAAGAGAGATAGAGGTAAGGAAAAAGAGCAAGAGAGGGCAGAGTGGGATGGGAATGAGAGAGAGAGAGACTGCAAGAGAGAGAGAGGATGAGTGACTATAAAAGAGAGTATAAGAATGAGTGACTGTGGGTTAGAGGAGAGAGAAAGAACAAGAGAAAGATAATGTGTGACTGTAACAGAGAGAGAGAGAGAGAGAGAGAGAGAGAGAGAGAGAGAGAGAGAGAGAGAGAGAGAGAGAGAGAGAGAGAGAGAGAGAGAGAGAGAGAGAGAGAGAGAGAGAGAGAATGAGGCAGGCTGCAGGCCCCGGACAGCAGAAGGGGAGGGGACCCTAGGGAGCAACCTCGCGCCTGCAGCCTCATGATGATGATTGATGCAGGCAGGACTCGCACGCCCCAGCCGCTCAGGAAAATTAAAAGCCTATTTTGTAAAGTTGTAAAGGAACAGAATGGTGAAGGGCTGCAGGGGCACCAATACTCCCACCCCACCCTCCTCTCCCTGCCATCACAGCCGGGGTCCTGTTTAGTGTCTTTAGTATCATCAACTCCTCCGAGAGCAGACAGAGGAGGACTGTAACAGGGCCTTCACTAAAGTGCACACATATACAAACAAATATGTACAACACACACACACACACACACACACACACACACACACACACACACACACACACACACACACACACACACACACACACACACACACACACACACAAATATACAGGCTTGGGAGCTCCTGTGTTTAAAATCTGCAACATTATTATATCTGTCAAGAACATTGCAGATGAGACAAAATACACAAACAAACATACAAAAGCACACACACACACACACACACACACACACACACACACACACACACACACACACACACACACACACACACACACACACACACACACACACAGACACACACACACACACACACTGCTATATCTAACAGTATTAAATGTATCTGAATGAGGTAAATATTACTAATAAAGTCCATGTCAATTGTACAAATTACATTTAGTATGTTTTTTTTATAATAGGAAGCAAGTAAAAAAGCACTTTTCCCATCTGTGTTATCTATTCGATGTCTGTGTGTAAGATCTATAGGACATTGGCAGGTTCTAGCTTGCATGTCAATAGGCCATGAAAGAGGAGCCCTTGATATCTCTCAAGCATGAGGCACTTACTTGTTTGTATATCATTTGCAAATCATTTATCTCCAATGTGAATTTAATTGACCAGGCAACCCCAGCGATCCCTCCTGCACCCTTTCTCACCCCTCCTGCTTTCACACACCCCACCCCCATACCTTACTCCCAATCAGCTGGCAGGTCTGTGCATATGTGTGTGATAGTAAGGAGACAAACAGACACACACACTGCAAAGGCACCCATGCTGCAAAGGTCAGACCCATGTCAAGTGGGGTGCAGAGACCCTACTTGTGCATTGTGCTAATTTGTGTAGCCAGTGGAGACAGGCAGGGTGGGCCAAGAGAAAGGGTGGGCTGGGTCAGAGGCACGCTGAAGGGCAGCGTGGGCCAGCATATGGGGCCTGGCTGAGAAGGAACTGCAGGGTGACATGCGGCTACATGTGCATGCATCCACAGAGTCTCTTATACACGTATATGCAAACACACACTTATGCATATGCATGCATATACACACTGTTCAAGCAGGAGTGTGACAAACAGCCTCCCCCTCCATCTGCAGAGCTACAAACCTCTCAGACAACACACACAACCATAGACTTGACAATGAGCAGTAAATAACTTCCACAAGGCCATGATAAGGAAGAATATAGGAACCTAAAAAGGCTGTTCAAAATGACCCACTTTAGTCACTCCACAGGGGGGAAACTCACTATTTCAAGCACTATTTCAGTCAGCATGTCATCTGCCACCATTTATCATCAACTTTGCATGAATGGAGTGAAACAACAAAAAACATAACTGAATAATAAGAAACAAGCAACCAATCGACGAAATTAATT
This sequence comes from Tachysurus fulvidraco, assembly GCF_022655615.1. Classification (NCBI taxonomy): domain Eukaryota; kingdom Metazoa; phylum Chordata; class Actinopteri; order Siluriformes; family Bagridae; genus Tachysurus; species Tachysurus fulvidraco. The sequence goes on along the minus strand of NC_062528.1, from coordinate 15,223,583 downwards.
CGATAACGTACACTTAGAAACGATGCTAATTAATGCATCGGTTTGCATTTGCTCTAAAGATTAGTGATGACCTCCATCCTGAGTGTGTCTACAGCCATATGGGAGTGAGTGCCACCAGCCTGTGGCACCATTTGTTTTGGGCTGCGTCCATGCTGTTCTGCTGTTGTAGCGTGAACGCTGTCAGTGTGCGGTACTCAGGTGCACCTGCTGGGCCAGGACAGGCTCGAACCACAGGCAGCCCTGCTATACACTCCTCTCCACTCTGCCTTATGAGAGACTTACACCATGCTAATGTTTTTAGCATTGTCCTGTTACCCCTGCCTGGCTAGAGAGATGAAGGAGGAGTTGTTGGGGGAAGAAGCAGGGCATAATATCCTCTGAAGCAGAGCCCTGGGGTTCACTTTGAATCTGGAAGCAAGAGCTGTTAAGGTGAAGATACAGGACTGGCCCCTCCTCCTTCACCCGCCTCCTCCGCCCCCACATTCAGGCCGTTTACAGTGGGGTCACGACCCCAGCTGAGTGATGGGAGAGTAGAACTGAAGCCCATCAAATGTGCCAACATGCGTACAAACCCCTCAACCCCCCTCTCTTCACCGTACAGAGCAAGCAGGGGTGAGACCACTGTCACAATCAATCGCTGCTGAAGGGTGGAAGAAAATCCGCTCTCTGCTAGCAGCCCACTACACTAATAACACAGAGTGTGCAGTATCTACTGCAGCAAGCCAATGAGCCGTCATGCTTAAATAAAGCCACAGCAGCGTAAAAATTAATGAGAGACAATATGTGACACCTTCTATAATTTTTAATAAGAACTGGTATAGGAGCCATGTTTTAAGTTAGAAACTATTTAGTGGGGGTTTAGTGGGTTCTGAATCTCTAATTTCTAAATGTAACAATATTATTATTGTTTTATTCAAACAGTAAAACTTTTAAGCCATGACTCTACAGGCAGAAATGATTATTTTTCAGATTAAAAAAACAACAACAACAACAACAACAAAAACCCAGATCTACATTATTCTATTGTACACTATATGGCTAAAACTACGTGAACACCTGACCAACACACCCATATTTCTTTCTCCCCTTTGCTGTTAGAACATCTACTCTGCAAAGAAGACTATCGTGGAATCTTCATGGACCTTGATTTGTGCACAGGGGCATTGTCATACTGTGGCAGATTTGGCAAGTATAGAAGACATTAAGACATTTGGCATGTATAGAATACATACTATACAATTGTGTGCTTCAAAGGTGTCCACATACTTTTTGCCCATATACAGTAGATCCATATCCCCATTCAGAAAAATATTACACAGGATTTATGACAATGTCACATTCACCATTTATCATGATCACTTGCTAAATACTGCATAAAAATGTAAATGATGTATAAATGATAATGTAATATTTTTCTGAATGTAGGTGCCAAAAGATATACTGTAGTATAAAAAGTACACGCTTTTGCAACAAACAAACATGATCATGGACATCATGTTTGTTTGTTGCAAAGGTGGCACCAGAGAGGGGCTAGCAGGTGTTTCAGCATCCCCAAGAAAGAACAAAGCTCCCCCATAGCACCCCCAATCATTTTTTTCTTAAAGCAATAATATAAAGACTGTGTTTTAATGATTAATTTAGTTAATAATTTAAAATAACAAATTAAATAAAGTAAATACATTTGCTTATTAAGCGTGTGTAACGCAATATCACGTGACATGAGTTCATTGTTTGGATTGTTGCTCGAAACAGCAAATCTGCAGCATAAAATAGTGGCCATAAATACTCGAGGAACGAAGGCCCTGCATGCTGAATGCATCATTGATAAATTTGCTGCCAATCACAACAACCGCATAATATTATTTGTATGGCTCACCTCCCCCTGTAACTAAACTGGCGTGCCCTCAGCAACTGCATTCAAAAATCTCTGGTGCCGCCCCTGATTTGTTGCCTTATTTTGGAATGATTGTTTTTTATGTCCTGCGATGGCCTTGGTGTCCCATCCAGGGTGAATATTTAAATTCAAAATAAGTTCTGTGTCAAGGAATGGGTAGCAGCCAGAACAGAGATTCAGAAGGAGAGAGAGAGAGAGAGAGAGAGAGAGAGAGAGAGAGAGAGAGAGAGAGAGAGAGAGAGATAAACATCCTGTTTTGCTTGTAAAGATGCTACAAATTATGGTTTGTAGATTCTCTCTCTCTCTCTCTCTCTCTCTCTCTCTCTCTCTCTCTCTCTCTCTTTGTGATGGCTGCACCCACAGGGCCTCAACTGGGCCTGGTGTCACAAACAGATGGGCGCCTCACAAAGAACCTCTTCACCTCACCAAGCTGGTCCACGGCATGCCTGATTAAACCCTAATACCAAAGTTAGAAATGATACAGTGACTCTATGGTGATTCAATTAGAGCAGCGGCCATGAGAAAAGCCCCCAGAAAAAGATGAGATAGTTAGAAAATCATTTCATTGAGCCATCTCGCATGTGGAAGCAGAAAATTACAGGCTCATGTGTGGAACTGTGATTTCCTCTTGGGCCATGTTTCAGCCCACATTCAACATGGATGTCACTGTTGACAAAGTCCTGTACACTTGATGGATCTAAACATCTCCAGGTAAACACAGTGCAGGAGAGAAGAGCTCATGGAAAGTGATATGGTGCACACCACTCATATAATATAATATAATATAATATAATATAATATAATATAATATAATATAATATAATATAATATAATATAAAGAATGACATAACAAATTGGGACTCTCAGTATGGCTTCACATATGCTTCACATAAACAAATAATAAAAGTAATATGTAATTGTTGATATGCTGAAGTTTTCTTTGATAATATATACATTTCTTTTTATTTCAGGAGGAATCTCCAGTGTCAGGGTGAAATCTTCTATCTAACCTCATTTCTAAAGTGAAAAGCCTATCATTTTTTTTATTAAATAATAATATAAAAAAAAAATTAGTGTTGACAAATTACACTTGTAAAAGGAGAAAAATCACACCATGCTGTCACTGATTGCTTTTCTATCACAGCACTCCATGTTGAATTGAATAGAATTGAAAAGACTTAAAATATGAATATATCCACAAAAGAAAATAGTCACAAATGGTAAGTGGTAAAAAATCAACACTGTTAATTGGCAATTTTCTAGACCACACAGACCATACTGGACCACCCGCAGGTCAAGAATGAAATGTTGCATCTCCTCTGATATTTGTCTGTCTGATCTAAGTATTTCTGGGTGATAATCAATACAACAATTGCATCTGGCAATGATGTACACACTAACCAGAGGTCCATTAGTCAGGATGACTCCAGACTGCCTCCACACTATTGATATTAGAAAGCCAACGGCACAAGTCTGCAGACAGAAATATATATTCAATGAAAAATTATATTACATAAACCCAAAACTGACAGTTTGTAGTTTATCTACATTTATCGACTGCCATGCACAAGACGCATGCATGTCTAGAAACAAATAGATTTGGCTTGAGTAAACTAAAGCCCTGTGTCTTTCTATTGATGGCCTTGTGATGTGTTGTGTGTTAGCACTGAGTACAGTTTCTCTGTGTGCTATCTCATGTGATGCTTTATCAGGAGACCTACACAGACTCAGCACATGTGAACAAAAAAGCCCACGGCAGCCCCGCTCTGGTTCCTCGTGTACGTTTTGGGGGTGGTGCAGAGGGATTTATCAGACTGCGCTGCTTTTTCATTCCTCACACACTGCCGCTCTATCTCTGTCTGGTCTTCCAGATATGCTAATCGGTGTGTAAGTATATCCTGTCAAATAATTACCATATATTAAACTGTGCTCATCTCACTATAACTCGTTCATATGCATAATCGTATTTGGCTTTTTTTCCTCTGAATGTAAGGGCAAAAAAAATGGTCTTACCTTGGGCGAGTTAATCTGTATTGATTGAATATCATCTTCATTTGAATGTGTTAACAAAGTGTGTCTTCGGGAAGTGAGACAGGAGCTAACATTTTTGTCTCCATTGGGCCTAATAAACTCTGGACTCTCAGTGTTTTGATGAAGGACACACATGACTGGAAGTGAATGTGAACCTGTAAGAATTTTTAATGCTTTTCCACACTGTACTATAACTAGTACATTACAGAGAGCTTATTCTGATTGTAGTTAGTCATTTATTAATTACTCTATTGATTATTGATACTTTTTAATGTGTGTATTTGCAGTGCATTTGTTATAAATGTGTATTACAATAATATAGTTCAAGGGTTCCCAATCATTTTGGCTGATGTGATGTAAATTCACATTCAGTCAATCCTCCAGAAGATTTTTATGTTCATTTTTTACATTGTCAATGAAATAGCAAATGTAACAGTAATTTTGACCATTCTTGTTGCTGAACTTTTATTCCAATATACTCTTCACTTAAATGCATTGTGTAAATCAAGAGACCCAACATAGGATTCACCAAAGTGGGTTTTTAAATTGCATCCATTGCAACTAAATAAAATATTCTACCTACTAAATATAATATTCTTAAAATATAAGTCACCTCACTCTACTAAAGAGGAATGTTGACCAGTTCTATTAACTAAACATTATCTTATAAGCTGTCATTACTATTTACAAATGTAGCGAAATAACGTATAAAACTAATTTAGTTTAACAGTTGCAGTTAGATTAACATTAAAACACCACACTACCAATACCACAGACTGAGGAACTGGCAGTGGGTTAATATTCAAATAGCATGCACAGTTGTTTTTAAATTAAATGACCATTATGACCAAAGACTGAAAATGACTATGGCAAAGATGATAGATACTTTGTTATTTTAGCTATAAACAACTAGCTAGCTAACAAGATATCACTATATCTAACTAACAATAAAGTGCTTTGTGTAATGTTAATAGAATATCAGCTAAACACAGATCCTGTATGCTAAGTTTATCAGCGTCTGCCTTTCATGCTAATTTGTATTCTGTTTACTTTAGGTTCAAGACTGGGCATGGTTGCTATACAATTTAAAATAATTTCTACAAATAAAAAGTGCTGTTAATTGAGAAGAAACCTTACCTAAAATAGTACCTAAAATAGTTAAATAGTTCAAAATGAAAATCCACGATTATACAGACTTTTAAATGACTCATATTTAAAGAAAAATACTTTGACTGTGTCACATATTGTACATTCAATAAATCAAGCCAGACCTACTGATATTATCTGAGGGACAAAAGAAAAGGTTCTTCAGGTTATTATGAGGCACTCAGGGAAATGACAAGGGCAGTACACAATGACTCACACAGCTCACCAACTAGGCATCTATCTTTGTGGCTTTTGTTGAGCCGGGGTGCCAAGGTCAGCGTTTCAGTACTACGTCTTTGTGAGGTTCAGGGTGGAGGAAAGAAAAAAAACAAAGCAGGACAGCCGAGAGGCCACGTGTCATCAATGTGGCTAACAACAGTTATTTCATTCAGAAGCGTCCATCTCTCTCCCACTGCTCCAAGACCTTTGGCCACCCTGGGATTGCCCTCTCCTTGACCTCTGACCTCTAATAGTTCACAGGTGCTAGCCACACGTGCCTGTGACACTCTGCTTTACACTTTGCCTTTGGAGCTGCTGAAACTGAAGGGGGCTCAAAACATCTTAGAAAAGAATGCACTCACCTCTAAACACCCTCAAGTCTTTAGCCTACCTGGGAGAAAAAAATGAGAGCAGCTCATGTTGGGAAACAGTTTCCATTTGTCTTGGGGTAATATGCGAGGCACAGCATTAAAGACAAATAGCATCCCCACTTATTTCCTTTATCACTGTCAAGGCAATTAATAGGCCAATGTCCCTGTTAGTGGGTTACAAGACAGAGGCAAAGAAGGTACAGAAGGATTCAGTAAGCTGCCTCTACCACCAGAGAGAACCACCCAATAACCTGAATAACCAAAACTGGTCTCAAACTGCCACGGTACTGTTACTAAAGATCCTATAGATCTCTTCTTCTCAAAGGAGAAGACGTTTGACTTTAATATTAGTGTATTATTGTCATGCAAAGCTGATATTTCCTATTACTCTAATCTTCTTCCATGTCTACGTTCTTTCAGATTAACACAGGCTGCAACCAATCAACAAAAGTATGTGTCCATGCGTATCTTTTCCATTTCAAGTGAATGTTTCTAATTCTGATGTTGCATTTTCAAATTTTGTTTCTTTGGCTCTGTTTTGATTAGCTACTGATATTTGTTATTTGTCACATATTTCAGGTTTGTGTCTGTGTTTTGCTCTCCAAAAAAAAACACACGATAAACTATATCATGCTGCCTTTGAGGCGATAAAAGACACCACGCAAAATTGCAAATTTTTTGCAATTATATTTTGCAAAGAACGACAGGAAACCAATGAACAACACAGGAAATTTGTTAGCAAGTTTTATTAGCAAATAAGCCGATTTGCATTGGATTTCAATCCGGCTAATCTGAGAGGCATTTGACTACTTAGAGCTCTGCAGTGCAAAATGTGTGCGTGTGCATGTGAATGTGTGTACATACAACATCTCCATCCAAATAACATTGTGCACTAATAGTGTGGAAATGACAGTAATTACAAGAGGATAAGTGATTCCTATAGCAACACACGAAAAAATCCAGACAGACGCTAGGTTAACCATATTTTAACATATTTCTCTGGTTATATTAAGATAAATTAGAAACATAAAGACTACAAGCTAAAAAGCTTAATCCTATACAGTTTATCAAGACATTTGTTTTATACACATTTTACATATTTGTGTTAAATAAAACAAGTAAAATCATGGCACTACTCTCCTGTTTTTGATTGTGGAACATGCTGCTGCTCTTCCTGTGGTGTTTATGTGTTCATGGTAGTTTAGAGGTTAGCATGTCTGGGTTTTGATTCCAACCTCCACCCTGCATGTACAGCATTTGCATATTCTCCCTGTGTTTCAGGGGTTTCCTTTGGGTACTCTGGTTTCCTCTCCCAGTCCAAAGACATGCATTGTAGGCTGAGTGGCACCTCTAAATTGTCCATGGTGTGTGTGTGTGTGTGTGTGTGTGTGTGTGTGTGTGTGTGTGTGTGTGTGTGTGTGTGTGTGTGTGTGTGTGTGTGTGTGTGTGTGTGTGTGTGTGTGTGATTGTGTCTTGTGATGAGTTGGCACCCTGTGACCCTGTCCAGAGTGCCCCCTGCCTTTAGCCCTGTGTCCCCTGGGATAAGCTCTGTGTTCCCTGTGACCCAGTGTTGGATAAGTGGTACAGAAAATGGATGGGTGAACATTTACGTTCAAATTAATCACAAATATTTTGAAATTAGCATTTTCTAAATATATTATTTTAAAATAATATAAACAAAATTTCAATTCTTAGTGCAAACCTCCTTTCATATAATAATACAGTATCAGGGTCACAGTGTATAAGACCAGGAGCACTCGCACAGACATGCACATGACAGTTTAGTTGTAGACAGTAAAGATGCTAACTTATAAAATCCTTGTCATTTCTAACAGAGTTTTAAACATTACTCTAATATCCTGATTGAGTTTTTCACACATGCACTGTTATGGAGAGAGGTGAGAATTTTCATTCCTGTTCAATCAATCAAAACTGATGCCTCTTCTGTAACAGCATAAGAAATCTATCCCCTACATACACACACTTTCTTCTCTTACACACAGTGGGTATGTTTGGTTCAGCACTCTGTCCCTGACCTGTGAATCATACCTTCTGTCTTTATGTGGGCGTAAACACAACTAAACATCCCAGCAGATTGAAGCATCATCCCAATCCACCTCATAACATCCATCTTTAAACTGTCATACTGCACCTGGAAAGAATTGAGTGTATTAACAATGAAATCGTAAACAATTTCCAGGATCCTTCACTACTTTTCTGTTAAATAAATTTGATTTCAAGGAAACGGCTGTCTGTGTGGTAAGTGTGTGTAACGAAATGATAAGAGAGGCAGGTCCTGATATGAGGTGATAAAACACCTTGCTGATGTCGTGGTGGATTTTTGCATTTCACATGGGAGGTATTGGATCTTATCTGTGTCTAGGGAACACTTTGCCCTAGAGGCAGCCCAGGGGCCACAGACTGGATCTGCTCTCTCTGTTTCTTTTAGCCAATCTTTCAACATCCCCACATTACACACATAATACAAACAGTCTGTTCATGATACTGTAATTAATCAAGCACAAGCAGTTTAATAATTCATCAACTAATAAATGCACAAAATATTTGCTTGGGACAGCAAAGATGTAAAATCCACGAGTGAGAGACAGAGCAGTGACCGACTGAGTGTATCTCAGTGAGCTCGAGCGTCATCTCTGATGGCTGCCCAGCTACTTTACATGTCTCATTTGAATATATTGATTGGGCCATCTGTAAGCCATTTATCTCTTTCAAAGAGCCGTTAAAAACAGGCAACCACTCCTTCCCTCCTGCCCACTTCTGTGTCTCTTCACCCGTCTACACGCTCTCATATACACACACATGGCTACACACACACCCAGAAATACATAGATTTAATACATGCACACCCACACAAAGACGGAAACCTTCAAATTCACCAAAACACACCTCCTTGTCTTCAGAAAGCATATTGCATGTTCATCCGAAGCAGCCACCTTTGCTAGCATATTATCTATCTGAATTAAGAAAGGGGGTTGTACAATAAACAGACAAATCTGATAATGAGTAACGTGGTATAAAAAATTGAAACACAGAGCCAGCTTAGTCATATGTGATTATCACAGAGCTCTGTGGATGTTGGACTGTTTCCTGTGTGACTGTAGACCTAACCAGTAATCAGCACTTTGCATTGTTTCCATTTAAAAATAGGTAATGTGGCTAATTAATGTATTGGTATGGTGAAGAAGCATCAAGCATTCAGCATCCAGCCTGTTAATCTTCTTATCTCACTTTGCCTCCAAAGCGAAATCCTGTGTGACTGTGTATGTTTGTGTGTTCAAGCGTTTTGTTTCATAGCACCAGGATACCATATCTTGCCATCTTTAAAGCAGCACCCGGATAGTAGTAGTCCATCTGCAGGCCACTGATATTATTCTCAAACATGCAAAATCCTTATTTTGGAACAAAACCCCATGTCAACCTAACTGAGTTTCACTGGCAGTACTGTGCATAAATCAGTGGTGGATGATTACTCCTCTCCTTGGCCTAAGTCCAGTCGTACAGTAGACAGAATGCCAGCCATCCTATTCTGTTCAACACTAGCCTTTGTGTTGACTGTCATTTTACGCCTCACTCTGTTCATCTCTGTTTATACATCCCTATTATATCAATAGAATTTAGTAGACTTGACACGGACCTTGCTGGCTGGGCGCCATTCGCGGTGCTGGTTTTTCACACACTCGGTGAGAGGTTCTGGCCACATCAAGGGATGACAGTGATGATTGCGTTTCTTGACGGTGCCATTTGAATGCTTATGAGTCAAATGGAGATGGCGGTGACCTTTCTGTGGTTCGTAAGTGCGGGCCCAGCAGATGGTGGAAAATTGGATGTGCTGTCTGGGCCATACGGAGCATATGTAGTGAGTTTGAGGGGACTCTGTGCAGGGCGGCACAGCCCAGGACATGGACTCTTGCCTGGTGAGACTGGCAGTGTGCTCTGACATTGGCACGGGTACAGCACGCCACCCTCTGAGCCCCCCCACCAACCCCACTCTCTTCCTTTATCCCTCAAACATGATTCTTGTTTGACTAGGCAGAGAGGCACTTAAAGGAACACTACAGTGTTTTTCAACTTAATCATTATCTAGCACATCTGTTGCACAAGTGAAATTTCAACCTGTTTTCTTGGAATGAGAGAAGAATTGAATATCTGCCTGGTCAAAGTTTTAAGGGCAGTTAAAACAGAATTCTGTCAATAAAAGACATCAGAGGACGGTTTAACAGAGTGAGACACTTTATTTACTTTCAACCATGTTGTAATGCATATCCATAAATTCACCCTTTTGAAAACGTCTCTGAACGAATACATTATGTAGATTTAAAACTACATTTGCCAATACCATTGACTGAAGAATTCATGGAATCGTTTCACAAAATATGTGTTTTGCAAAAAAAAAAAAACAAAAAAAAAAAAACAGCCTCTACAGATCCCTTCACTTTTTTGTTCACACCAGTAGCAATTTTTCGCCCTGTGTTGCTCAAATCGCTCTGTATTGGTTGACAGTAGGGGTTCCTACTGTTGGTTGCTATGGTTTCCCTGTAGCGCCTGACTAGTGGGCTATGGCCACACAAACTACAAAGATAACTACAGAATACATGAACCATTCTTTCAAACACTTGAAGCCTGTTGGCAGCATGGTTATTATCAACAGCTGCAATTGGAGTACACACCTGGAATAATACCTCAAACCAAAAAAAATACCCATTATATTTCTGCTCTCATCATCAATCATTTACCAATGATTGCTTTGTTTCCTATAGCTGCAAATAGCTATAAGTCACTTCCATAATATACCACTTCCACTGCAAGTGGTTTTTAAGGAAACAGGTTATTTTTCCAATACATGAAACCATAGTGAATGATTTCTGTGGTAATTAAGGATATGATATGATATGATGATTCAGAATAAACATACAACATGTTCTAACCAAATACAAATACGGTAATGAATAGGATGTACCAGACACATTGGGTTTAATTTCGAATACAGATACAAAATATTTTGAGCATTATACAGTTACTGATAGTGTCTTTGCATTACTTACTTCCTTTATATACACCTCATGACTTAATTAAAGATATATTCTACAAGGGCCAAAATGTTAAGGTCATAGCATAGTTACAGCAATAGAGTTTTATTCTGTTGTCACTGTGAATGAATGACACTCTGTCTGGCTGTTGTTCAAGTACAGGTGCAGATCTGCAGGCATCTTATTGTACTGTGTCTCTCTTGCGATCACTCCACATCATATCTGCTCATTCTTCTCAACAGCACACATTATTTTTTTCCTCTACTCCCCGTCTCTCCTCTATTCTCTCCAGCATTCTCTCTTCATGCCTTTTTCTCTTCCAGAAATCTTGGTGTCTGTACACAATTCCTGCTCTGCAAATCCTTCAGCTGGATGGATGAACGTCCATGGCCCATTCATCAATGTGCTTATCCGCCGCCCTCACCGCTGTTTTTATATCATCTTGCAGTCAACTTGACAAGTGATGTCCCAGTCTCTTTCTTTCTTATCCATTCTCTCTTTCTCTTTTCTTTGCTGTTTCTACATCTCTGTCTCCTTCCCCTTTTCTTAGGCCACACCGCTACCATGAGTGATCTGCCATCTACACCAGCAGTAAAACGCCTATAAAAAGCTAACACGGCAAAGAAAGGGTAATGATGAAATTTAACTGCCTGCCTTGGTGCACCTGGGGTCCAGCAAGTCCAGAGCCTTAAATCCCTCCCCTCCCCACAGCCAGCAGCGGACACCAGGGGCACTGAACCGGAACTGGCCCGCCGGGGTCACTGCCATTGCAGACATGGAGAATTATTTCACTTTAAAGATGTGATATAGATTTTGTGAAATCTCATTTAGAGCTGCATAAAAGGAGCCAGCCATGGAAGTTTGAAATATATGAAAGGTGGTGGAGAGACATCTTCAAGGAGGACAGTCTAAGCTCTGCAGTCAGCCTCCAGTGGGCCAGCATATTGCTTGTCATTACAGTATTTATGCACTCAATATATATATATATACAAAATTGTTTGTATTGTAAGTATAACAGAAAGCCTCAATCATGTTTCCGTCAGCCCCCTTTGCTCTGTTTCTGTAAAACTTGCAGTACCTGAGCTCCATAGCTAGCTGGGTGCTGTTAGAGTGTCAAGACAGAACTATTTTCAGTTCAGTGACTGGCCCATGCCCAGAATTTCCTCCTCAGTGCCGTGTAGAAATCCTGGCAGTCCAGTGCCTTGGGCCCCCTCCTCCCGCCTCCCACCTGTCCCTGGCCATGGCACAGGCCCCTCTCTCCATGAAGTGAGCCTCCTGGCCTGCCGGCGTGGAAAATCACTCTTTGATGGGCCGGCAGGGCTGGCAGAAGAGGCAGCCATATTGCTGAAGGGAGCTGACACAAACTCTTTAGACAGGGCCACAGACAGAGAGAGAAAGTGTAAGGAGAGGGCATCAAAGAAAGAGGAAAAACAAAGAAAGATAATGGTAGTGGATGTGACTATTCTACCTTTCTATTCAGCATTCAAAAATAACCTGTTCTATTTCTTAAATGAAACTTTATAGCATCTCATGCAGTGATCTGGCTGTCAATGCCATGTGAGGGGTTACATGTGCCTGGCTTACTTGCTGCTCTTGGAAATCGCTCTACTTAATTACTAATAGGATTATCATGACACGCATGCAATCACAAACATGATAATCCTTGTGAAAATTTGGAGAGCTCTCCCTGATGCCACCCTATAAAGCTCCTGTAGGATAGGGCACGGATACAAGAGCTACAACACAACCAGTCGCACCAACCAAAAGAGAGCAGGCTGTGCAAGAACCAAGGAACTGAGTGTACACTGGTGATAGACTGCATTGTGTGCATGTGTGTGTGTTTGTGTGTGGCGGGGGATGCTTTGGAAAGAGCAAAATGGCAGGTGCTGGATGATGCAAGGGGAGGAAGGAGGAGAAAGAAGATGGGGGAAGCGCAAATAAAAAAAGACAGCAAAAAAGAGAAAACAGAGAAACAGAAAAGAAAAAAAACACAGAAGGCAAGATGCCACAGCCAAAACCGCCATAGCAGAAGGGCCCCCTGCGTTTGAACTGCCAATTCTAAAGTAATAACAGATAAATAGAGAGTGCTCTCTGGGCTACAATGGCAAACAGCTTGGGCCTGCCAAGGGAAAGAGAGCTAATGCTCTCACTGGTGCACAGCCCCCGCGGCAGGCCTGGCGCACTCAGCCCCAGTGTCACACTGAATGATAAAGCAGACAGATTGCTTCGAACGGCAGACACTTTGATACCCAGCAGCCCCGGAGGCGCAGCCGGAGTGCCTCTTTAGCCATTCACGAGTTAATGTGCCAATTTGTTTTCCATTGCGCCTCAAGGAGAATTTATGAGGATGGACTGCTAGAGACAGACAAATACTAATAAAATGCTCTTTTTGTGGCAATTTGGTTAATTGGCCACAGTGGGGATGGGCTTGTTGAGTTGGAGGGAGTGATCCCTGTGAAGATGGCCTTGCAGATGTTCATAAGATTCTTCAGTAAAATGATCTGAGGGCCCATTCACTCTCCCACATACTGCTAGTGTCATCTGTGCATATACAGTAAGTAAACAAATCCTTCATGGTGCTGTTTTTGGTAAAGCTCAAACAACAATGTGGCTATATCAATATCAGTACAGTAAAACTCAAATTATAAGCTAATGCTTTAATTTGGAACTATTCTGTTTTGTCTAACTACTCCCTAATTGTACTTCAATTTAGGCTTGAATTTGTATAGAAACAAATCATAATAAATCATAAATTTGTCCAGTCACCATGATTTTTTTCATTTCACGCAAAGTATTTGAAGAAAAAAATAACCGAAATAGGAAATGGCAGAGATTTTAAAATGATTGTTGTTTGAAAAGCAGTGATACTAAGGATACAGTTGGAAAGCCACTACTGGAGCCATCCAGACAGTAATTAAGGTCCTTTTTGTTCAGCACATTATCTCTTCTGTTCCACTGTAAATTAGCCATGCAAAATTAACAAACCAACAAATAGCGAGGAAATCCTCTACAAATGCCTCGAGGGGGTCTAGTATGTATTAATATTCAATGGTTGAGCCATTGAATTTTGGCATTATAAAGGAATCATGGTGCATTTGCTCCAGTCCAGTGTGCTGCAGATGTTTCTAACAAAGAAGTATTATAAAAAAACACTTCTTAATCTGTGTATCCATCTTCTTGGCCTTTTACACTAGAAAAATTGTTTTTACAACCCAAACATCACATATCCAGCTAAAGCCACAGCTTTAATGAAGGGCCCTACTACAGTAGCACATAATGAGAGCAGAAGCCTATGGCGCTGTGGGCTGCCTGTGTATGTGGCATAGTTTGTGAGGCCTGGTATTGGTGCAGGCTCCAAGTCTGTATGTGAGAGGTGTTAATGGGCTCACACCGGCCCACAGCTGAGCACAGTGCTCATTGCAGGTTGGTGCATTCAAGGTCGGGGATTATGGTGCATCCTGTGTCCAAACAGATGCTTCTGACAAAACACATCACACAGATGAAACGCCCTCCTACGTTCCCACTTCCTCCTTTCAGAGAGAAAGATGGGTGAGAGCACAGTACTCCTCCACTGCCATCACCCTCCCTCCAAACACACTCACTTACTCTCTCAAATCAATACAGGACTGCACAACAGGAAGACAACCTGCCTCAGGCAAGGAACACAGACCTCTAGGCAGCTCCAGGCTACATGACACGCAGTATCAAACTCAGTGCAAACTTCATGTTAACGTATATGCACATTTAATTAAATCTTAAGATTATGAGAAACTCACTTCTAGGTCCTCCAGTATAATTTATAGCAAGTGGCTTGACTGGGAAGATTGGCTCAAGTCACTTAGGGTCACCAACACAAGCAAGAGGAGGACTGTGTGTGTTGGGGGAGGGGCAAGAGTAGATGTATAGATGTGCTATACCCAAATGACAAGCCCACTGGACCTATGGCAAGCCGCAATTAATGACCCGTGCACACATTACAGGATGAAAAATGCCCACTGTCCGAGTACCGTGCATGCTGCCTGGCAGCTGGAATTCTTCATTACTCTGGTCTGTATAAGAACAGCCTGTGTTTTCTATTACAGCACTCTCACATATACAGTAAATCTATATGAAAACAAGAATATAGAAATAATTAGTTAGTTCTTGAAAATATATATATATATATATATATATATATATATATATATATATATATATATATATATATATATATATATATATATATATATATACACAAAAGGCACAATGTATAAACTTGTCATTTCCCAGTTACCCCTTGTCATTTCCCAGTTACTCTTAGGGCCTTTTTACACCTGGACACTTGATGCGTTTTCTGTGATCCGATAGCTATCCGATCGTAAAAAGACCAGGTGTAAATGCCCTCTGAAACGGTTTCGAGACGGATATAAATCAGATCGCTCAAACCACTTCAGGAGGTGGTCTGGGACGCGTTTCAGATGAAACTGGACAGGTGTAAATGCATGTCGTTGTTCAAGCCACATACGTCAGTGCTATACTCCTCCTAAACGGAAGTACGTCACTCACAGGTGACTCACGAGTCGTGCATCGCGCCAGAAACAAATATGTTTTCCCACCAGCGCTGGCTCCGATCTTTCACCCAGGTGTCTCGTTTGGTCTTAAAATGCACTGCTGCCACCAGAGAAAATGCAGCAAACAGTAAATGCTGTTTTTTGTAGCAACCGCATACACCAAAGTGTGTTCCATTTCAATTACTCCAGAAATGAGGTGAAATATATTTGCATTTTGGGCGGGAGTAGAAAGATCGGATTGATATCCGATTCGCCAAGACGCATTTATGTGGCCTAATGTAAATGGAACAGTCTTAACAAATCAGATAGCTATCGGATCAGAGAAAACACATGAAGTGACCAGGTGTAAAAAGGCCCTTACATTTACAGTAAAGCTATGTGAACACAATAATATATAAATAAATTAGACTGTTGCCATGTATTAGTTAGTTAGTTCTTAAATAATACTTCTGAGATTATTTAGTCTGGTTTTGTACACAATGTATAATCTCATCATTCCCCAGTTGCCTGGAGATCACAACAACTAAGCTCTTTATTGTATTGTACTGTATTGATAGTACACACCTAATACATTTTTTTTGCTGTATACGCTACTCATCCATTACCCCACTACATATCTTCAATGACACTGAATGTGACTATAAAATGGTGATGAAGAAAAGAGGCTGTTACTTTTTTGCTTGTTGCTTGATGTAACCTGAGCTTTATCTTTTATGTTTGAGACTGGTGATTTTTTTCTTCTCTCCCATTAAATGCTAGAGTAACTGTAGAAGCAATGCTCTCATGTTAGGTCTTCATGACAGTTACAGTACTAACTTTCTCATGGGAATAACTAAAAGAGTTCTTGTGCTTTTCCTCCAAAGATTTATGTAGAATCCTACAGCAGAGGGATTTTTTTTTCAATCAAAAACAAATTCTAAGTAGAATCTATTCAGGAGGTTAAAATAAAACCATCTAAAGAGCCTTTAAGGAAGCTTTTACAGTATATTTAGCAGAATATAAATGATATACTAAATACACCCCAAAAAAATACTTACTGTTAATAATTCACTAAATAATGCCTGCCCTGGATTTTAGAGAACATGTCTTCCACTGGGTTATTCATTTATTCAGTGCATAATCTCAACATCTAAATTGAATACAGTGTGTAAATGCATGAAAAATCACTTTAAAAGAGTTGGTTTATCTGATCATCCATATCTAATCAGCAGATCTGGCATTATAAACAGACTCATGCTGAGCTTCCCCTTGGTTTCAGGATGTTCCCCATGAAATTCAAACCTCTCCAGGAAGCCACTATCATATTCCCACTGCCACCAATAAAACGTTAAAGACCCAGTCATCCCTAATGTTCATTTCCATTCGTGAAGTGAACAGATTCTTTTTTTTTTACTGAGTGACCAATTATCTGATTTGAGGAAGTTAATTACAAATCTGCAATATACTTACTCAAAACATTGTGAAATTTGTTTAAAAATGACCGCTCACATCCCATAAGTATGGGATTTATCAGAAGCGATAATTAGATTAGAAGTAAATTATCTTTCTCAGGACATCAGTTATTAAAAGTTAAATAGTGTTCAGTGACAATTATTAAGACTTTAATTAAATATAGATGATTGTTTGTTAATTGAATCTATTTTGGGGTCATTATAGATCTAATCAGTACACTATGCAAAATGGCCGGGCATCTATATAAATTCAAGTTTTAAATCCTTATATTAGATATTGTAATACAACAATATATATCTAAAATCAAATACTTCAAACATCGAAATTAAAGAAATGTGTCCTAACATAAATTCATAGGGTACCACCATACACAGAGCTGTGTGCTGATAATTTTGTCAGTGAGTCTGTGTGTCGTAAAGTCAGAGGGTACACACCGAGGGACACAGGTGGCTCAATCAAACCCCTTGCCATGATTAGCCCCATGTCCACATCAGAGTGGATGCGTGCAAAGAAAAGAAAAAAGGAGGATAGAAGGGACAGTGCAAGCTGATGAGAAAAAAGTGGAGATAGAAATTGATACAGGGAAAGAGTGAGTGAATTGGCCAGGGGGTGGTACAGAAGGGCATGCAGTGGATGCCTCAGTGATTTCTAGCAAGACAACTCCCACTCATCTTTACGTTATGCCTTGATGAGTTTCTCAATCGTATCCTTTCCCAGGACTCAGCCCACAGCTCAGATCCCACCCAGAGGTCTAGCAGCTTCCCATCCAGTGCTCTCTTCTTCAGCCAAAAGTGCATTCATTAAAGCCTTGGCTGAATAATTAGAAATATTTACCCAAGTACTCACTGACCCAACTATTGAAAATCCTCTCATTCATTTGTTTGTTTCTTTATCTTTGTCAGGGGGTGGTCCGCTTATCCATGATGGAGCACCCCAAGAGTCAGATGGCAATAATTTCTAGAACCCACAAAAAAACAACATTAAAATATATAAGCCATAAGCCATACAATAAGCCCAACATTCATTTAAACTAACAAAAGAGCAAATCTAGGGGTATTGGCAAGATGAGGAGTTTAGCAAAGCTTCTCCTGCCCTTGTCTTGCCTCCCCCTGCTCAGAATCTGTAGCCAGGATGTGTATGGAGTGTGTGTAGCTTGGATTAGAGTGTCAGTGCACTAGAGCAGAGCTGTGGGGGGAGAGGTGGAAATAGAAAGGACACAGGCCCAGGCCCCGTCACTCCATTAAGCAGGGTGTCTAACATCCCATTTCCCTTGCACTTCCTCCCCTCCTAATCCCTTTATGCGAACCTCACTCAAGAGTAAGCATGTGTGAAATTGAGGAGTCTCTAATACACATCGCGTGGCCTGGGCTGGCCCCTGCGGCGACTGGGGCAGAGCCGGGGTGGCTTTAGAAAACTGTGCCAAGCAGAATTATATCATAATCAACAGCATCTTCTTTGTCCCCACCTCTATTGCACAGAGGCAGTGACATCCAAACAAGCCCATGGCAACTAGTGTGTGAAAATCCCAGACTTGAAAACCATTTTTAAGGCAGTGATTAAGACTTTGGACTACAGATCACAAGGTTGTGACTTCAACTTCCAGCATGGCTAAGCTGCCAAGTTTGGATCCTTTGGAAAGACCCTTAACCTTCAACTGCTCAGGTGTATCCTGCCTTGTTTGTAAATCATTTTGGATAAATGTAGCAGCCAAATGAGCAAATGTAAATGTAAAAGGCAAGAGGATCAATGATGCCAGACACCAAATTTGCGGAATTTATCTCATTGATGCCATGGTAATCTAACAACTTCTCTCATTCTGTTTTCCTTTAGCTACCGATGTTCACAATATATTAGCATCATGATTTCACTCTCTGTTGGCCCATCGTGTAAGAATCTTTCATTCACTCTATCTGTCTTTACCTGACCACTTCTTCACTCACTTGTTGTGGTCCAGTGGTCCTCTGCATGACCACTTAATAGGAATGGAGAGTGTCCTCTATCTATATTTGCTTTTCATTCCATTTTGTAAGTGCATGTTATTACTGGATCCTTGCTTTTACATCTCCAAGTGTTCATAAGGCATGCCTCTCCACATGAGAGCCATTGCAAGTGTTCTCCTTTTCTTTGAAAGAATACAACATGACTCCCCCTACTGTGTGGTTAGATGCCTATTTGCTCAGTCAATTTGCTGTTCCCAGCATCCGAGCTCATGCAAATACATTAGCTGATCTGCGGTGGGCAATGGCAGCTTGTGTTTCAACAGCTTGCAAACTATCACAAACAGGCCTGTTTTTGAGGGTTCACTACGCAATGCAGGCTACTGAGAAAAGCAAAACAATTAGACATACGTTACTCTAGCCAAGATGTAAGATGCAATAGATACATCACTATATCAGGGTTATAACCCAGTATAACCCAGTTTCATGAGGGCTGTGGTATCTTAGTGGGTGTTGTAGTTCTGATTGAAAAGTTGTGAGGTCTACCAAGCTACCAATGTTAGGCCTCTGTGCAAGACAGATAAAAATGCACTGGATAAGGGATGAAATCCATCAGGTTTCCAAACACTGGAAAAATTGGAGAAAAAACAACAGCATTTAACTAGATTTGTAAAGTTTGTCGCGACAAACTTTGATGTTGACTTTGACAAAGTATTCGCAAAGGCCGGTGCTTTTTGGAGGCGATTGGACTTAAGGGTCAGTATTACTTTTGGAAGCAAGTAGACAGAAAGCTAGGGTGCCAAAACATTTGGAGGTAAGTGGAGACGAGCATGTGATGTCATCCGAATACTCTTGAGGAAGTTCTCCTCATTGTGCTGAGTGTTTTGATATGTCAAGTCTATTTTGTGCTCATTTTTAATCTTCACGTGACATAACGTGACGTCATGTGACGTCATCAGAATACCCGCGAGGAAGTTCCCCTCATTGATCTGAGTGTTTTGATATGTCAAATGTCCATGTTGTAAAAAGTTTTATGATTTTGCATATTTTGGGGGCGGGGCTGCGGGACAACCGAAAGGCCAGTCGGTACACCGATTTAAAACTTTGTTCAGAGTATCACCCTAAAGGAGCTGGCCGAGATTGGTGTAGATAGTTCAAAAGCTTGGCGAGTTATAACCCTCCAAAGTTTATAATGGGAGTCTATGGGAAAAAAGGCCATTTTGAGACCCAGTACCGGAAGTACCGGTACTCGGATCACTTAGAAAAGTAAGAGCAACAAACTTCAGACCAGGGTCTACGACATATCCGAATTTGGTGCATGTGGCTCGAAAGCCCTAGGAGGAGTTACTCTTGATAAATTTTTGTCTAAGCTTAAATAGGAAAACAGAACGTTTGCTTCTACAAAGCCAACATAATTATTAGAAAATGTTGGACTTTCATACTCAGTTAGGACACACAGACAAATTTCATATATGGATTGGTGTTATGCAATTATAGTTTTTATCTATTGTTAGTGGTCTGTTCCAGCAGTTTGACATAAATACTTTCTAAATACCATATTTCTATATAAACTGACCATAAACATATACTGTTATATATGGAGTTGTTGCATACAGTATACACATACAGTCTATACACTGTACATAGGCAGCATATCTCTGTCTGGTTTCTAGAACTGAATTATTTAATTAATTTAACAAATATTAACTTATTGCATTTCATTATTATATCATAAAAAATATGATCATAGTTGATTCAGACAGCATGGCAACCAAATGCCTCTGGAATATAACAAAGCCAAAAACTAAAGCAAATATTATAACATTACACTATAAACAGCAGTTGACAAAATCCACTGTTTAAATATGAATACACTAAAGAGACACAGATACAAATACAGGTAATAGCCTACTTTAGCAATACATCTATAAAATCTGACTACACTTTGAATATTTATAAGAACATTTATACAACTGTAGATACTGAACTACTGTGTATATATCTCTCTCTCTCTCTTTGTCTCTTTTCCAGATGTCCCTCATGGGCACTGCAGTAAATGGGTGCAGGTAGTGGAACGATGCCATAAGACAGGAAGGAAATGAAAGCTAGTGACCTGAAGTTAACTTCCTTTCAGTGTACTGATGAAAAGATGACCGCTCACTCTAGTGATGAACAGAATGGACTCTGTTATGATCAGATGTATGGATGTAAAGGAGAAAACTAATCCCGACCATGCATAAGCCTTATATGACAGAAATATTACCTGAAATATCAAGTCTGTCTACTTAATATTGTTATTACAGTGAGGTTTCTGACTGTAAAACAGCCTCCTTGTCTTCCCTAGAGGTCTTTGGATGGTGTGATCAGCCTTAGTACAGGCTGTCCCACTGGGGCACACACTGAAAATCACTGTTAAAGATAGCATCAGTGCCCCCTGTCCCTGTCCCTGCTTATTGCATTCTGACACTGATACAGCTCCCTGGGGATCTGGAGGATCGTTCAGAAACCAGGACCAGAGCTACAGTGTCCTTTGACCCTGACCCAAGCTGCTGAGGACTCAAGCCTGCTTGCTTCTCTGCGCAAGTCTAACATGTCTGGCCCAGATAAGCCTCCTTCCCCCATGCGCCCAGATTGGGCTGCTCTATCTCAGCGTCTCAGGCATGACCGTGACCGTGGCTTTACACGTCCCGCGCTTCCTTGCTGCACTGGTTCCTGCCGCACAGGTGCTCATCGACTCATGCGCCACCGCAGTTGCTAAGCAACACGCTCTGAGGACACCCACCTGCCTTCAGGCTTCAGTGGTCTAAATTTTGTCTTAATTGCAAATTGAGTGGGAGACGAGAGTACGCCCCCTGAATGTGAAATAGACGCCAGTCCTGCCGCTAGATGTTGGGGGACTAATCAGAAGACAATGACGGGAGGGCTACCACCGTGATCGAGTGACACACCGCGGTGTCATAGCCATTACAAAGTCCTATCATTTGCCTCATCATTCAGGGACAATCTCAGCTAATGTTATAGTGCTGTGGATTCATACTAAAATGCAAAACAGAATGAGATATTTAAAAAAAAAAAAAAAAAAAGATTCTTCTTTTCAGATGAAAAGGTAGATATGTCAGCATGTCCATTTCTTTCTGCTGGCAAAAACTCTCACGCCACATGCAAGAGCCCAATCGCTGAATTCAATTATCAACCCCTGTACCAAATCCGCAAGAGACTGTGTTCCTAAGGATGCTCATTTCAGCTCCTCTCTCACCAAATCCCAAAAGAAATCTCATTCACTTGAACAATGCACTTTTTCCTATTTAAAAAAAAGAAAGAAAATCAATATCTGGTTTCAATATGAGGGGATGGGAATCAATATCGCCAGGCTTTCGGTTTTTCTCTCCTCTCTCCTGGGCAGTAAACAGAAACAATGGAATATGGTTATTACAGGGTCAGGGATGCCTTAGCTGATAGAATCTATGATTAGGTCCTTGTGTTACAATCACCCTCACACTTTACACTGCTGATGCCTTTAACCTTTTGATGGCATGTGCAGCACAAACAAACTCAATACCATTCTTCTTTTTTCCCTTTTCTCTTTCCCAATGCTTGTCGAGGGGAAGCCAGGATCATCGGACGAAGAATGAAGATGGGTTTGTCACTTTCTTCCCTTTGTAATTCTCTAAAGGACAGTAGTACAATAAAGGCTTTACTTTTCACCCCTCTCTGTCCGATGTGCATTTAAACGTTTACAGAATGATATTGGAGTTACAAGAGAACATCTAAGGTCCGAAGTCTATGGCTAGGTTCAAGTGTGAACATCTTAAATATGAACATCTTGAAAAATAAATTGTCTAAAATATAGAAGCTCAGATTTTATTCTATGACCTGTGTTCAAAGGCACTTTTGACTTTGACACTTTGTTTCCAACTGAGACAATCCTTTTAGTCCAAACCTTTTAAGAGAAGGACTCGATTTGCATTATCCACAACCTGAGCCACAAACAGTTGTTTATTGGGACCAAAGGCAAGAGAGCACAGTGGGCAACTATGTGGATGTTTTGGCCCCTATGGTGTCAATGTCTTAAAGAAAGGAATTACAAACAAATTGCTGTGGGCATACACATAATTTAGAGACTGGTGGCAATTTTATGACTTGCTAATGTTCCTAATTACATGCCCGTGAAAGGCTTAATTAATTCAGGGAGGTAGGAAGTGGGAAGAACCAGGATCGAAAGTGAAAATGCTTGGGAGAGAAGGGAAGTGGATGCTTGCGTTTGTTATCATGGTTCCACTGCATTGGTTTTTAGAGCCTAAGGAGAATTTAGGGGCTCTCTATTTGCTCAAAGAAAATGCAAGTCTCCTGAAAATACGACCATTACGATCAACCCCTCGCTGATACCTAATATTCTTTCAATCCCGCTCCGACTTTGCCAAAGTGGCTGTAATCATATTATTGTAAATGTTGGTGCAGTTAATTGCATCGAGAGGAAAATAGGTTACGCTTCGTAGATTAAGGAGAATTTTATAAAGTTTGTTTCTCCACAGGAGGACTGAGTCACTAATAATGATTGGGAGGAGGAGGAAAGAGCGGGTGGAGATAAACAGGGTGTGGGAGGGTTTCAAACATAAATGTGTTCTACTTTAAGCAGTATAAACACTCCTGTAGAACTTATTCACAACATAACACAACTTGTAAAAGAGAGGACAGGCATAAAATCGACTGAATGTTGAGAATACAAGGAGGATATGAGTGCGCGCGCGCGTGTGTGTGTGTGTTTTGCTGTTCAGCACTGAGATGATACTGTCATCTAGGCTCCACTGTAAATGCCAACATATGGCTCTCTCTTTGCTATCTGAAGAAACATTATTCATTTTCTACCTCATTGCTGAGCCTCAGTTAGAAACTCTCTCCTGCTACATTCATCAATATTGCCTAAACAGCGACCCGCGTGTGTGTGTGTGTGTGTGTGTGTGTGTGTGTGTGTGTGTGTGTGTGTGTGTGTGTGTGTGTGTGTGTGTGTGTGTGTGTGTGTGTGCGTATGCAAAAAGGCCAGAGTGCCCCGCGGCTCAGCCATGCAGCCGTGCCACGCGTACAGCTCACTGCTGCCTCTTTGCGTTCTGCCGTCCAATACGGAGGAGCAGCACTCATTATGATACCAAATTTACAGAGTGCGCAGAGCACACACTCCATTTAGCACACAATCTCTCATAACAAAAACAAGACAGGGAGGGAGGGGGCAGGCGTAGTCTCTTGCCCTGTCTGTCAACAAAACCATTGCAGTTACATCAAATGGCGTCTGGAGTTATCGGGCCTCAACCCTTTATCTTGTAAATTCAACACATGTTCCACATAATTCACACTAACTGTGACAATCAAGCAAGCAGGCAAATATGGGCTCCTTACTGAGAGATCAATGGGGCTCATTCTGCACGGTATGCATTTTTAATTCCTTATTTATGGTAGGTCTTTTAAGACAGGCAGGATTTGATGGAAAACAGAAAAGAATTGTAATATTTACTAAAGTTGAACATCGAAAGGGCAATTTCAGCAGACAGTTATGGGGATCTGGATGAAATGGAACCATGATTGTCTTTATGTAGACATAATTATTCTTCTTTTCTATAACAATCCTATCTTTGACTGTAGGTTTGATTATTTCAAACAAATACCGAGTAGTGGCATAAAATATAAAATAATAAAATCTACACATATGAATTTAGATGTGAAATAACACCTTGAATGTATTTAGATTTGAATTTCAAGCAGCCATCCATTGCCACTGAGGGCCATAAAATATGATGAGGATGTTGATGGAAATGCAGTGTGTATTTCATTCAGTGTGATGCTATAGAGTGGTCAGGAAAGAGCAAAAGGTCTGTGTTTCCCAGCATGAACAGCAGAAAGTGCTCTGTGTATCTGTACCTCATGGAGAGAGGCACCTTCCCCTTCTGTAGTAAAATGCTGACCAGAGAGAAAGCGCTAAGTATGATTCTGCCCTCAAAGCCACGTCCAACTTCCCACTAAGTTTAGCCACCATATCCACTGATCTTCACTACTGACATCAAAACACACAGCAGTCAGCTTCAAATGTTATGCAGTGCTCCAAAGGGATGCAACCAGTCACCAAAACTGCATCTCTACGTACCAGAGGTTCTTCAGCTTTTTACATTCAGGGACCTCTTTAACTGTAACCTCTTTGACCCCTCACTACAGGTTTATTCAATCATTAGGCATATCATTTAAATGTGTACTATATAACATTTGACCTTTTTTTGTGCTATTATTTTTGAATATTATTTAATTCATCAGAAGAGTTTTTTTGAGAATGGTGGTTTGTTATTTTCACCACCATAAGATAATTATTTACATTTAGGTGTTAATGCAACATAAAATAGAAGGAAAAATCTAAAAATCTACTGAATAACTAGTCAAAGTTTACATTTACTTTTACTTCCAGACATCTAGGTGTTTGGACTGTGTCTCAGTTCATGCGCAGCCACAGATTCCACTGTTATGTGCTAAAATATCTTCATCTAAAAGGTAGCAAATGTATGAATATTCTAATTTCAGCTCATCTGTAAGGAAATGTGCTGTGTGTTTATCATAGCAGGTCGTGTGAGCGGCCGTGGCTCAGGGCATATGGAAATGAAGTGGAAAATGGCGGTGATTAAACGTATGGGGGTTAAATGGGCACGCTATGTGCTGCACACACTATTACCTCTACATTGCTATTCTGGAGCTGCATTTGTATTAAACACATACTGAGACATGTCTGATTGTGCATACATAAAGCTCAAAATCATTCCGCTTGTTTACATGCGTTCACCCAAATAAAGCATATGCATATATCTCATATCTCATAAGATTTTTACCAGCTGGTCCTGCTTGAGTTACGATTATAAAATTATTATGGCAAGTTATATTCCAACACTAGTGTATGTATTAATACACCATAGGAAACGGACTGAACGACTTTGTTTGAAAGTTCAAATACATTAAGTGGATTTCAGTTTATTTCATTAGATATAAAGGGGTTTACAGCTTCATTTGTAACAGACTAAAAATGGGTTCATTTAGTTTCAGCCCGAAACGTCATCACCATAATTTCATCATGTAGGTTAATGATAGTTTGTCCAAAGCAGAATAGCTTAGGTAGAGATAAATATGAACAAAAAATAAAATAGTTTTGTATTGTTTGCTTGCACTGTCTTTTGTCCTGCACCATCTATGTCTGCACCAGGTTGCACCAGGTCTACACCACTGTTTGCACCAGGTCACACAGATACACTGTATGTGGCTAGGACTACTTACTAAGTCCTTAGCTCTGTCTTTGTTTTTTGTAGCACCACGATCCTGGAGAAACCTTGTCTCATTTCACTGTGTACTGTAACAGCTATATATGGTTGATATAACAATAAAAGCTTCTTGACTTGACTACACAATATTGTATTGTACAAACAACATTAGTGCAACAATACAATCTGAGTTTTTTAACCCAGATTGTATTGTTGCACTAATGTTGTTTGTTGCGGTGGTGTAACCTAATATTAATTGTATTTTCTGTATGCATTTTTTCCAAAGCAGCTGATGCATAAGTTTTATAAAGCGTATACACAGATATGCAGGTGACATTCAATTTCTATGTTTGTTTGTTTGTTTGTTTGTTTGTTTGTTTGTTTGTTTGACAGGGTTAGTGGTTGGGGGGAACAATTTTCCTGCAGCATTTCCCAGAGTATCAATAAAAAAGAGCCATCTTTAGTGACCTGCCTACACACACACACACACACACACACACACACACACACACACACACACACACATTTCAATGGCAAGAACGAGTAGCAGCAATTTTCCATTTTCATTTTGTTGACCACTTGACCATGTGCTCTCAGTCTGACAGATGAGCTCTACTCGTCTAAGCACACATACACCTGCAGCCTTGTACTGATGGAAGGAGTTGATTCATCTGCACGTACTGTTACAGATACACACACACACACACACACACACACACACACACACACACCACTGTCAACTGTTTCGGAATTAAGACATTAATCTACACGGATCAAAGAACATTCGTACATTATGTACTATAGATAAAACACCATTTTTATTTCCTTAATTATTGCTTCCTGTGAGTGTGTGTGGTGTCATGTGAGCATCTGAGTATAACGGTGCTGATGATGGTGCCAGAGGCAGTTGTTCCACTCTATGGTTTTACATCATTGTTCTCATGCCACCCATTTTCTCCTTTCTCTCTTTTGGCAACTTGGCTCTGGTTTCTGGACTGTTTTGTGCATTCCCCTCTTTCAGACTTCCTCTCTCATTTTCTGCCATTCATCCTGCATTTTCTCCTCTCCATCACTACAACAGGGTAAAGCCTCCCTGAGGTTTCCACAGGGTCCTCGGGCCGATAAAGTCTTTTCATGTCAAAACCCTCAGGCTTCGAGGTAAATCCTACAACTTGGCAACATTGTGTGCCAAGTGAGCGTGCCAGGGCCTTCCTAGTAAAAGAGTAGAGTCCTGAATTTGTGCTCCTATCACTCTATACTCTTCTTATTCTCCTTTCGTTAAACACCCACTTCTGCTGTTAATCTGCATAGTGTTCTATCAGGCCTTCCTTCTTTCCTGAACTTCGAAAGCTTTTCACATATAACTATATCACTTTTTCAGTCTTGAAATATAGCTGGGTTTTACTGTCTCAATTTAAATACACAGAGATGCATCTATCCAACTCATAAAAGATTCTTCACCAAGACTGTTTCTGCTCATTAATATTCATAATTAGACTCCCCACCGGTCATTAGTATTCATTAGCTGAGACACATACTGTAAGTGCCATATACAAACCTTAATATGGTGCAAAAAATGACACAGAAATGAAGCGAGATATTCCACTGTGAGCTTGACAGGCTTTATGTACAGCAGATTTGTTACAGATTTTTTATACCAACAGATCAGTTGTTACACTGACAGAGCATCTCATGAATTCATGATATTTACACAAATGAAAAACGAGAAGATATCCATGTTTCTTATGTTACGTAAAGCTGCTTGGAGACAATGTCTATTGCAAAAAGGGCTATACAAATAAACTCCATTTGAATGCAAATGGTGTGGGATCTTTTTTTTTTTGTAAACGCAGCATTTTGTAACTTACTGCTGTTCCAAACCTGACCAATAAACATACAGATTCATTATTTTATTTAATTAAGTCCTGAAATAAATCAACTACTTAAAATCATCCATGCCAGCTGTTGTGAAAAGAGTAAAAGAGTGAAATAAGAGTAAAAGCACGGAAAAGGGCAGTTAGAGGATGGGTTTGGAGAGTTAGAAGACATTTGAAAAGTGTCTCACACTGCCTCAGAGTTCAGAGCATATGACTAAACGTCTGGTGCAGGTCACGGTGTTATTGTTAAGTGTGTGTCACCACAGTAGGGGGGCAGTGTGGAGCAGTGCTGGCCCTCACCTTCAGCAGAGGTGACCCTCCACAGGTGCCCTCTCCTGGCTCTTATCAGTAGAGCATGAGCATAAAGGCCCTGGCATGAAGAGTGATGGGCCAGGCCGACACACACCATGTGGCCGCCTCTCACTTTGGCCCCCATCCTTTACGGAATCATTTGCATACTGCATAGGCAGTGCTGTTTTTATTGAGGTCGTTTTTTTTATTAGTCCGTCATTGGCGCCAGCTCAACAATAAAATCAGCTTACATCAAGACATAGATGACCTTTTTCATCAAGCTGTTTTTTGATTAAACCACTTCTCATGTACATTTCTTGAATTATAGGTGCACTCAAGCCACTTTTTCTTTAAAGGTTAAATTAAAAAACATTCTTGTAAATTCATATGAAACATTTCTTCCTTTCAAACTAGATGTGTACTTGACATAATACCCACTCGGAGACCATTACTATTCACATATATATAACCACTTGAACATGCACACGATACATATGATTTGCCAACTTTGGCTATCATTAATAGCGGGTGTGTGTGTGTGTGTGTGTGTGTGTGTGTGTGTGTGTGTGTGTGTGTGTGTGTGTGTGTGTGTGTGTGTGTGTGTGTGTGTGTGTGTGTGTGTGTGTGTGACAAAACAATAACCCATACTGAAATTCATTTCTGACCAACCATAAAATAAAAAATAATCATTTCTGTGGTTAATTAGTGTTGTTGAAAGTATTGACACAATTACATTTAATTGATTGACTGATCGATTCTCAAGTTATTAGTTTTTGCCGTTTATGTTTCATATGACCTATAACTCTGTTTCCACCAATTGTCATAGCATTTGATTTCACTGGCCTTCCTCAACAAAATAATAATCTATCATCCTTTATAATATGCTTATTATAGTCAGTAGCTATAACACAGTATATCATGATGCACTGGTTGCCATTGTGGAAAGCCGAAGTCCAGTACAGTTGGTGATTTTCCTGGTCAGAGACACCTAGATTCAAATTAGATGTTAAAACAGGTTTAATTGGGGTGTTAAAGCAACACTATTACAAAGCTGTGGTGAACTGCAGCCCTGCGGGACTATAATTGGGGAACCAATTATTTATGTAGGGCGGCATGGTGGCACAGCAGACAGTATTGGCCGCCTCACAGCCCCAAAGTCCCCAGTACCATCCTGAGCTAGGGTTAATTCCTGTGTAGGGTTTCTCTATGTTCTCCCCATGGATTTTCTCCAAGTTCTCTGGTTTTCATCCCAAAAACCTACTGAGATGTGGATTGCCTATGCTAAATTGTTCTTAGGCGTGAATTAATGTGTAAATATGTGTGTGTTTGTTTGCAAGGTGCTCTGTGATGGACTGAAATTCAATCTAGTGTTCCTGCTTTGTACGCTGTGTTCCCAGGATATGCACTGGCTCAAGCACATCCCTGACCAGGATAAATCATTACAAAAGATGATTGATTGATTGATTGATTGATTGATTGATTGATTTTTTTTATTTGGGAAATTATTTGATTATCTGTCTAACTAGGTTTTATATAATGCTTGCTAACATTTTGGGAAGCTTTTGCATTTTGTAACTTTTGCTAATTACTCAAAACTATGCATAGCAACTAATGATAACCAGTAGAATAGCTTGTTCAAAATTTTATGAATTAAAATACTGACACTCATCTAAATATGCTTTTATCTGAGGTTTGGTTTGTGATTGATTTGTTGTGGTATTTATGTTTACCTGTAGTATTTATTATAGATTTTTATAATTTTCTTTCATTTGGTATCATCAGCAAATAAATCTGTACTCTTTACAACCCTGTTGATTATTTTTTCCTGTTAATCTGACAGTTACTCACACACTGTATCAGGACTATAAAAGGACTGTGGTCATCCAGGACTGCTTTATATTGTCCAAAATGTGCTCATGGTTTTGTGCATTTTGTGTGGAGATGATAATCTAGTCTGTCACTCGTAATTTGACCCAGCCTTGCCAAAGCTCCCCAATTTCTGTCCCATCTTGCCTCGTGCATTTGGAAAGCCACACACACATAGGGCTCATTTGCAAAGCCAAATCTAGGAAAGTCTCTGCACCTGCAGTCTCTGTCTTCCACACGACTGATCCGAGTCCACATCTCAGACAGCTGTTCTACAGGATTAAGCTTTTGAAAACAAACTATTCCCCATACTGCTCCAGCGGCCTTGGGACTGAGCTTTAGCCTGGAGTCGGCATGATCACTCACCCTGGGAGCGCGCCCCTCGAGACAAAGCCAGAGCCCAGCTGAAATGGATCCCTGTCAATATAAATCACCTTCCCCATGGCTGAACCTTGCTGATATGCTGAGTGTGTGAGACTGTGGGTGTGTGTGAACCTAAGTTCTAGTGCCATGTCCAATTTCATATATGGTTTAATAACAGTGAGAGAGCTGCTTTATCTAACTAGGATGATTTTGCACTAGATCTGATGTTAGCAGAGATGATTTTTAAGAAACCTCCATTATTTCCATCACAGGAGACAGGGTCATGTCTGTAGATTAGCTCAGAAAAACTTGATCCACAGCCACAGCTATCAGGCTAAGACACAAGCTAACTAAACGTGTCTATTTGCAACCTGCTTTTTTTTGTTATTATTTTTTTTAAAAAGGAAACAGAAATCCATCTCGCTTGTGTTTGGCAGTCCACATTAAAACGCTGTGCACGAGAAGACCGGCAGAATGAAAAGAAACTTGTTTTTCACACCGTTGTGACAGGGAATGCAAATAGCCTGGCGTTCCCCTAGAGAGAGAAAAAAGAGAGATAGAGAGAAAGAGAGAGAAAGAAAAAAGAGCACAAATAGAAATAGTGAAGATACTGAACCAGTCAACATGCAAATAGGGAAATGATGTCCATCTCGGTTTTCTTTCTTTAAAAAAAAAAAAAAAAAGAATAAAAAACATACCCTACTCACCCCTCACAATATTATATCAATAATTGCTGAAAAAAATTAAACAAGTAAAACAATGAGTTTGCCTGAGGCTCCCATCTCTTCAAATCAGTCTGTGCATTTTAAAAGAAGGTCACTTTTTTCTCTCCCTTTGGATCGGTGACACGTACACGAAACGAGCAGCTGACCTGAGTTTGAATTTAGAGTGTTCATTAATAGGATATTATGCCATATGCTCGCTGCACTGTCTTATTTTAATGCTTGGCACTGACTTGAGAATTTGTAATTAGTGACGGGATAATGAGGGTATTGGAGGGGCTAATATGAGGTGTGGAGTAGGAATAGACTTGTTCAGTGTACTGTAAAGCTTTAAGACAAAGCGACGTACGCTCGGCCACCGGAAAGTGTCACCGATTACCATGCAGAACAGACATAGCTGAGAAACCACTGCTCACATGTCTCAAGCCATCCAAATATAATAGCCCTAGTCACACTTCTCCACAGGCCACAGAACGCCACGGTCGTACCCCTCTATTGTTAATTTAGTCGCGTAATGATCTTCATGGGAGTTTTTGAAGGACAAATGGTTACTTTCCAAGCTCTGCTCGGCTGCGTGCTATCCCAGCAGTTTACTCTGACACGCCATCAGAAATGATGCTGTCTGAGCCAAAACTGTCAGTCTCTTACTTCAGACCAGTGCATGATAAACCTGCAAACAAACACATTTCTCAAGACGAGGCAGTAAATACCAAATCGCAACGCAGCAACACAGGTGCATTATCCTCTAAGAGGACGTGGCTCGGGAACACTGCACAGCAAAGACAATAAAAGTGGAATTATAGAGAAGTCGAGAGCTATAATGGACTGCGCCTGGTTGGATCACCCCATACAAGACTGTGAATCATCGCAACCCAATCACACACTGGCACATCACCGTAATTCATTGACTAGAATGGTGACACTGCAATTGACGTGTGACTACATCTGTGAGCAGTGTGCTAAACACTCGCTCCATACTGCCAAACGCATTCGCGGCTGGTGCGTGCCCCATTATCGTTATGCATCTCTTCCCTTCCTGGAAAAAAGTCTGTTAGTTAGAAAAGTTCTCAACCAGAGAGAGAAGTGAGTGAAATAAATTCCGCTCGTGCCCCGCACATGACATTGCACATAAATATTCAATAAATTAGCCTCGGCCGTTTTATAGATTGATCAGTCATCTCTGGCACTCAGTGACAGGCAATGCTGTGGCTGAAATATTAATGCTGACAAATTAGGGATTTCTGAGTAAATGATGTCACATCGTACGGCTTCACTCAAATTTACTCCTTGGCACGGGGCACATTCAGCTGCACAGTAATGCACTCGCACCCCCGCCTCCATTGCTGCCACAAAAATGACATCCATTATTTTATCGTTAAGCTGGATTCATTCTTTCCCCATAACCAGGATAAGCAGAAGAAAAAAGAGAGAAAATTAACCCCATGAAGGCCAAATCCACCTTCATCCCATGCTCCAGTTCCAGCTTCCTATTCAGTGTGGTTCAGTTATGTTCCTATTTCAGTCATTCAAAATCCAAACAAGAGAAGCCATGAGAACAGGGTGTGAATTTATGTGTGTGTGTGTGTGTGTGTGTGTGTGTGTGTGTGTGTGTGTGTGTGTGTGTGTGTGTGTGTGTGTGTGTGTGTGTGTGTGTGTGTGTGTGTGTGTGTGTGTGTGTGTGTGTGTGTGTTGGGGGCAGACTCTTGGGATGTGAAGTGGAAAATGGCTGCATGTGCAGGATGGATTCTGACAGCGTCCCTGGGGAAATACACCTGAGTGTGTGCAGTAGCTGGTCAGACCCTTAAGAAGGGGGTCAGGGAGAACCGGGGTCTGGAGTCAAGGAGAACATTTAGCCATGGCTGCACCATTGAAAATGCAAGTCAAAGACAGCACTTTACTTTAGCCATTCACATGCAGCAATTCGCTGACAGGCCTGAGTCAAATCTAGGCAGTATATCTACTCTATTTACATTGTTGACTTCAGAAGTCAGGATACAGTCCAATATAGGGGTATGTACATGTGTATGTACAGGGGTATGTACAGGTGTACAGTATGTACAGGTGTATGTACAGGTGTATGTACAGGTGTACAGTATGTACAGAGGTATGTACAGAGGTATGTACAGGTGTATGTACAGGTGTATGTACAGGTGTATGTACAGGACTATGTACAGGGGTATGTACAGGTGTATGTACAGGACTATGTACAAGTGTATGTACAGGTGTATGTACAGGGGTATGTACAGGTGTATGTACAGGTGTATGTACAGGTGTATGTACAGGGGTATGTACAGGTGTATGTACAGGTGTATGTACAGGTGTATGTACAGGGGTATGTACAGGTGTATGTACAGGGGTATGTACAGGTGTAATTACTTGTATTATTAATATTTCAGATTTTAAATCTTGAATTGTAAGGATCCATATACAAATAAATCCAGAATCAAAGTTAAGGCAAGATGTGGTCAAACGTAATCGATAATGAGAAACACAGATAGAGTCAAGATCTATAAGGCAATGAACATAGGCTTAACTTATACATCTGGAATGGCAAGACTTTGCAAGAAATTAAGAAACATGAACTGTTTAAATAGTCTACAACCAGGAAGTTACTGTAGCAGGAAGTATAGCAGAGATTATACTGACATTCAGGTGACCAATGTTGGCAAGAAAAGGATGCATCCTGGGGTATTTGGTAGCCTAAACTGGTGGGCTACTGATTGGAAGGTTGCAAGTTTGACCACCAAGCAGCCACAGCTGGGCCCTTGAGCAAGGCCCTTAACCCTCAGTTGTATAAAATTAGATAAAAGTTATGTTACGTTAAGATAAGATAAACTTTATTGATACCACAGTGGGAAATTTACTTACTGTATCACAGCAGTTCATGGACAGTTAAAAAAGTGCAGGGATTAAAGACTTACGTTAGGAAGAAAGAAAAGTTTAATATAAAACAATATCAGCAAACGTAACAGAACAAATACTGTTCTTTAATTATATGCAAGTAAGGAAGTAGTTCTTTTCAACTTTTCACAGTGTATGTAATTTTGAAAAAAAAAATGGCTGTCCTTTAATATTCCTCTAGTAAGGAGAGAAAAGCTCTCTGTCCTTGATTACAATGATCAATATAAACAAATCAGGCCTCTCAGGAGAACTGCAGAATGCTCATTTAAAACAACAAGAGGGATGAGTATTACACTGAGAAACAGAACTGCTTTTAAATATGCAGAGGTCCTAAAATTGACCTGGTGGTATAGCATTACAAGAGAGGAATGCCTCTGCTCAGCAATAGAGCCTGGTTCATCTGGCCATAGTCACTCTGTAATAGATGAGGTCTCTGCTGGGAATCAATAATATCGTTGAGGAATCGCCCCTACGCAGGACAGCAAAAGATGAGCCCCCACGCTTCCATCAATACCCGATTGCAGACTCTCCTCTAGCTCGCAGGCTGGATCAGCACTCTGTTCTCTCTGAGCCCAAAGGGTTGTGTGTGCTGTCACACACACGGCTCCATCCAGCCCAAATAATCACCATTGCTCCCAATCAAGCTATGCACATCTCAACAGCATAGTAATGATCATATTCTGCGCAAGCTCATATGTAAGACGCATCTGATCTCAGACATACATTTTTAAATGAGATGTAGATCATGAAATGAATCTCATCTCAAAGAGAGCAGATATGAGGGAAGTTTCTTCTAAAAAGTGGACTACAATTGCCTTTTGGACAGGATAAAAGTGTAACTTTGGGCATCGGTAGGCTCCATAGATACATCCTTACAAGCCTCCCTTTTTTTGATTGATGATAAAATGAAAAACAACAGCCTGCAGTGCTCTTTATTATACTGCGGCTATAGGAGTCATAACTCCTTAGCTCAGGAGCTAAACCCTAAAGGCCTCAGACTAGTTAATGCAGAGGTAATGCAATATCCGTGAGTGTTGGATGAAGATGCAGCCACCTTTCTAAGCTTATATGTTATACTCTTTTAGGTTTAGTATTGGATTTTGAGTATGAGAAAACCAGTACTGTTATTGGTGCTATTAAAAAGTTCATGACAATTTCCATGATTATACGAAGATGGTTGGCTCTGTAAAGTGAACACAGCATATCATTTTGGCAATGAAGCAGTATAAACATTAAAAAAGAAAATGCAGGTGGTACATTTCAAGTAACCATTCTATAAATGGAGGGATGAAGATGGTTTAGCATGCTAGTGTGACACAAAGTAGCTAGTGAAACAAAGTAGCTTAGGGCTATGTTTGTAGCGACCAATCACAAGCTTGGTTGCATGTGTCAGTCCGCTCCGGTCATAATGATAGTGGTGTCTCGATGTGTCCCCTAAAGAAGAGTCTGAAAAATTGTTGGAAAAATACCGGTAGTAGGTCTGTCAACTTTGCTGATGAGCAGAAATAGACCTCTCACTGCCGCTCTTAATGCAATCATTTCCACACAAGCCAGCTGCCATCTTTGATGCTGAACGTTTTGTAAATTCGGAGCAAATTACTCCGTCAGAACCCAGCGGCGGCTGTCTGTCAGCTCTGAAGGAGAAGGTGACATGGCACAGACAGGTGACTGACAAGGAGCCACCGGGGAAAAACAGGACGAAGTTGGAGACATAGGAAAAGGAGAATGGTAAGGAAGGAAAGGGGGAACATGGGGGAAAGCAAGAGCTTTTTTACCCAGTGTCCCTTGGGCACTGCAGTATCAGTCAATCTGAGGGCTAATTCGTGTCAGTGCTTGTATCCTATCTCCTTGAGAGGCGAGCAGAAGGTTGATAAAAATTGAAGTGGAAATGAAGCTGGATGCACAGGAGGATAGGCACAACAATGGTTGTGAGAAATAGGCTTGTATCCTTGAT
Organism: Tachysurus fulvidraco; assembly: GCF_022655615.1. Classification (NCBI taxonomy): domain Eukaryota; kingdom Metazoa; phylum Chordata; class Actinopteri; order Siluriformes; family Bagridae; genus Tachysurus; species Tachysurus fulvidraco. Next base: position 15,187,678 of record NC_062528.1, on the reverse strand, counting down.
GCACTTTCTTTTTACTTCGAGAGGAGATCCCTGACCTTGCATCTGTCCTTGCCACTCAGAACTTTCCTCTGTGGGTCAGGCTGCTGCACTCTGTCCATTTAGTCTTTTGATTGTCTGCTGCTTTCTTCCAGCTTTCCAACTTTTAAACACTTCACTTTCCTTTTGGTATGTTGAAAGTTCTAACATTCTGATGGACTCACTTCTGGTTTGTGTGTTTGTACATAAAAGCTTAAAAGCGTACAGAAACCCGTTCCTCGTGCCATTACATTGCTTTATCTATCAAATATGCCTATTTATCAAAAAATGGACCATATCAGCAAATAAAGCATTTATTTTTATGTTCCAAGCAAAGATCTTATATATAAGTATACTTAATACTTAATACTAATACTGATACAATGCTGAGAACAATATTACTCATCTAAGCTAAGCATAATGAATTATAATAAAATCTAATACTAATATTTATAAGATCTTTATTTAGAAGAATGAAGTGTAGCTGTCCCAATCATTTGAGGGGAAAATGTAAAGTGTGGGGGCATTACAGTATATTGTGTGATACTGTGTATATAAACCTGTACCTGATTTCTGTATAAAATTCAATATTAGTTTTCATATTTTATATTATTTTTAATTTTCAGAATGTAATAGCTAGATGAAAAGAAAGTACATACCCGTCAGTGTGGGTTGTATGTGTAACCGAGAGGCAAATTATGAATAAGTAGCAAATCCAAAACAGGTGGAATTAAACCTGCCTCATTTAATGACATCAATTAAGGGGCAGATTTGTTGTCATTTTATGGAATTTGTTGATGGATCTTTGCTGTCTGAACCCCATTCCTGCTTTCACAGTGTTCTTTATGAAGTGGGGGAAAAGGGAAAACATTTCCTGAGCTCCACCTCTGTCTTTCTCGTGCATATGCTCAGAATTAATGAGACGCTAGCTTATGTGTTATCACGCAGGAACCAGCAGCTGCTGACAGGTATGTTTTTGGGGCTTTACATGAGACTGGCAGGTGGTGCCTGCTCACAAGAAGTTTAATATCCCACTTACATCCCTCTGTAGCATTAACATGAGAAGCTACTGCTAAAATGAGAAACAATAGCTGAATCCTAAGCACTTAGAATCCAGCTCAAAAAGCAGGAGAAGCAAAAGGGTATTTAACATGTTTGCAGGGGCCTTTTCAGAAAGCTGCCAGCTTCTTCAATGGCTTTCTGTAGAAAAAAAAAATATGGCTGTTGAGATGCTGCCTCTCAATATGAACTACATTCAAATCAATGTTCTGGAAAGCATTGGAATGATGAAGGAGGAGGACGATGATGAAGAAGTATAGGTGAACAAATTATCAAGGACGGTTCAGTTATCCCAGGCAGCTATGACCTTTCTTTACAGTCCACTACGGATAAAGCAGATTAATCCAATCCAAACCCAAGCCAAATAGATTTTTTTAAATAAACCTTTGCCCCAGACACTAGTCACGATTAACACTGTCTAGTTTCAGATCTAAAAACAGCAACAAGCTCAGATGCAGTATGGCTAGAATGGTGCTGTCTGCCAGACATTAATACTAATGTAATTAGCATCTGTCTGTCTGGGTCTTGAAAGTTAATACCTAATATTTTAGTTCTATTTTCAAACATTGCATTTGTTGCAGATGTCAAATCCAATAAAAAAGCAAAGAATCAGAATGGATATTTTAGATATTTCCCAATTAAAGTTCTTTAAGAATTAAATTTGATGCCAAAAGTTTGATCAACTGCTCATAAATGATTTCTTTTTACTAAAAAAAAACTTTATTGGTTATTAATAATTGTAACAATGTGAAAATTAACACTGTGAAATAACACATATAGAATAATATTTTAAGCAGAACTGAAGCAGTAGCATTTAGATTTTAGCTACAATTTTATATTCTATTTTTCATTTTAAATTTTAAATTCTTAACATTTCCATACATAAGAATTTGTCGGATCTTCAGCAACCAAAATTGAGTTTTTGCTAATAACTCTATGATCATGTTTGTTGAAATGACCATAAACAAGTAAAATACAGTGATGATTTATTGGTAATTTGGAATTGTTTTGCTGTTAGATATGCAGAAGAATTTTAACCAGAGTCGGTTAGTTGGTTAAGACCCACACCTACTTACCGAAATGTCTGTAAGACACAATATCAGTGTTTCACAATGAGTTTCTTATTCTTTGGGCTCAGATGTGTGGAACTGAAGAGCAAACACCTTCTGACACCCTCACATCCAGTCAATCTCAATAACGTGCTATAAAGGCACATTAAAGATACTTCATAAAGGAATATACCAAGTTCCCCCTGTAAATGTCACCATCTTTATTAGATATTTACAGGAAGAGATTCGGTGCTGTCACATTATCTCTATAGACTTCATTAAATATAGGGTGCCGATGATTTTAAAAACAAAAGGTGTGATGTTAATATTTTTTTTGTTCACAGAGGTTGTAAAACATAAATCTGTAATTGATCAATTTGATTTGTAAAGGTAATCTAACCAATATTCATTAGATTTGTACGTGTGAAGGATGAATGAGCCATTGGTTATCAAGACATCAATTTTTTTTTTGCAGACATCATCTTCACTGCTTGCATGCCCTTTGTTAACCTTTGACCTTGAACATTGTGCTAATACCCTCAGTTGCCAATGCCATGGCCGGTTGGCAGCAAGGCCTTTGTCTCGGCAGGTCTCACCTCTCACATAGACAGACAAATGCTTTCTATTTGTCCTCCACAGCAGAGGCAGAAGTTATCGATACAGCCCACAAATGATGTCAGGGATTTGTCAGCAAAGCTTATGAATGACAAAAAACATCCGCCAAAAAACACCTTCTACCTAGGCCAGGAAGATTGAGAGTCCAAATACATTATTGATTTTTTCCTCCCTTACCTTCATAGATAGAGGCTCAGACTACAAAGGCAGGGGAACAGCTTTTGTGTGCTAAAATGTATCTAAAAGCTTTTTTTTTAATAGTAATAAAAGAAGATAGGGATGGAATTATATATATCAGCTAACAGGAGTGCCAACAGATGGGAAAAGCTCAGTGCGGACGACGCTAGGTTGGATCAGTCATGTCTTGGCTCAGTTGTTTGTGAAAAAGATCAGGAAAACAGCTGATAGATAAATAAACTTTGAGGCCTGAACAAAAGCAGTGGAGGATAAGAGTAGGGCTTTCCATTGAGAAGCACCCTGACGTCTGGTCCAATGCCATGTGGATGTTGTCTTCCAGCCAGAAGACAAGGCCAGGCAGGATGGCAGTGCAGCCAATAATCCCTGCACCAGACATCACAAAATGGAGAACAAATAGAGAGGGGGAGAGAATGGAAGGCAACTGCTGATGGTAGAGTACACACACACACACACACTGGAGTGACGCATGCCATGTAAATACTTCCATACTGAAAAAAGAGGCACTCTGAATCCCAAAAGTCAGGGGGGTGTGGAAGAAAAGACTAGCATTTTCTGATGTAGACATATTAGGAAATATGCACAAGTCAGTGTCTGTCCATGTTGTGTCCTGTCTGTGCCACTGAGGAAAACACTTCCAGCTCTTAGAGGGAAAAAAACCTTTGGCAAATAGAGTGGTGATTAAAACAAACAGCGGAGTGTTGCCGGAGGCAGAGACGGACAGGGCAAACAGGCCGTCCCTACAGGAAGCTGTCCGCTGGCAGCCCTTCACGGCGTGCTCTGACACACACGCGCGCACACACACACACACACACACACACACACACACACACACACACACACACACACACACACACACACAGCACATGCTGCTGAGTCAAAGCAAGAAACACACCCCAGCCTCTATATCTTCCAGCACTGCCTTTCCACTCAAAACCTCACATAGGCAAGACAAACTGCTTGTGGGCCACAAATAATTCTATATGACATAAAAACAAAAGCAACTAAAAGATTTCTGTACATAGATATATTCTTAACCGTCACTCTGCAGCCAAAATGGGTCTTTATTAAAAAAGTAAAAGAAAAAAACAGTATTAAACTTTATTTACTTCACTCAATTTCTCTAACAAATATAAATCAATTATTATAAAGAATTTCCTTTTTTTAGTTAGAGTACAATGTTTTCTTATGACTTTAGCTGTTATGACTAGCTGAACAAAATCCACACACCTCACCTTCTATTCTTAATCTTATCACTCATGAATGAGATCAGAATATAAATAAAAATTCTTAAAAATGAGATGTGAATATAAAACATAATACACAATATGAAATCAGTCCTTGTCCAATTCATTCATCATTAGAAAGTTCCTTGAAAATTTGAAGGTCAACTGTGGCCAATTGCATAAGTGTTTTTTTATTTGTATTTTTTTATGGTGAATATATTATTTGTATTGAACTTAGTATTACCTAAAGCTAATTTTTGTTATGTACATGTATACTTGTATAGTATCGCCATCCATCCATCCATCCATCCATCCATCCATCCATCCAAATACCCATCCATCCTTCTATCCATTCAGAAATCTATCCATTCTTTCACCCACCCACCCACCCATCCATCCATCCATCCATCCATCCATCCATCCATATATCCATCCATCCATCCATCCATCTATTCATTCATTATTTTAATAAATCTTTACACCCTGTTGTTTCCATTCCTTTTCACTTAGCCTTGTTAATCGGTTTTGTGCATTACTAAACCTAATTATCTCTTCCTGTATTCTCCTGGTTTCTTTTTTTTTTCTGATGTTTGCCTGTTAATGATTTATGGATTGCCCTTAATGAAACAAACGTTGCTTCCTGACTTTAACTACACTACCAAAAATAATACAGTGATATTTTCTTAACTTCGGGTGTCAAAACCTTTAAAGGGTGACTATAACTCATATTACATTTGCTCTTACATTTACTGTGCTGCTTACCAGCACATCCACATCACTATTCTACCATACAAAATCTTACATAGTACTTCTTTATCTATTAAGAACCATCACAGCATGAGAAGGTGTTTGGGAGTGTGTTCTGAATGAGTGCGAGTATATCTGAGACCACGCTGTGGAGGACTATAGCACTGATTCTTCCCTTTGCCCTTAAAGACACAAGAATAATCCACATCTAACACGTTTTCTCCTCTGGGAGCTTCTTTGCTATACTGAGAAACATGACTCAAATGTCCTAGGATCTCAGATCAAGCAGTTGTCTCTATCTTGCTTTTTTTATATTGTGGGGTGCTGATGGCTTATGAGGGATTTATTTCACATATCCAAGGCATTCATATAAGGTTTATTCAGATTTTTTTTCTATGGAAGTAAATGTTATCACATCCTGCTGAGAGATTCTTTAAAGCCACAGTCAGGGATTTTAGACTGACAGAGTTGCAGCTCCAGTACTGTGGCTTTTCTTTGCACTGAAGGAATGGGATGTGGGTGTGTTTCTCTCTAAATGCAAGTGCAAGAGTCAACAGTCAGTAACATAAAGAAGCAGATTTAAAGGCCCAGATCGGCTTGTTTACCTTTGCATCTTAAAATGCCATGCTAGATCTGAATGAGGTAAAATAGTTGTATTTGGAGGCTGTAAGCTCTGTAATAATCAATGAAATACATTGATGATACAAAAAAAAATATGCATTGTTAAAAATGATCCTGTAAATTTACAAGGCAAACAAAAGCTCTAAATGTATGAGGATGTATTGTTTTTTTTTTTCTAGAGGAATCTAGATACTCGTCAAACACTGGAACATTTGCATTATATGAAACAGAAATTATGTGGATTTTTTGACACATATTTGAAATAAACATTGCAAAAATACACAAAAAAAACATATGTAGAATTTTTGGTGTATTTTTGCATTGTTTATTTCAGATACGTGTCAGAAACTCCACATACATATATATAAATCATACATATACATATATATAAATATGCACATGTTTTTATTCTATTAAGGAATATACAGTTAGAACATACATCGTTAGAGTCACAAATCCCAGCAATCCTAAAAATCGAATAAAATGTGTTTATTGAAGCAATCATTTCAGCATCAGTGCTTTTGGCATCTAATTTCTCAGTAAATTTAATGATACTATATTACAATATAGTGGAAGCAGTGATTTTGCTGAACCACCAGAGTGCAATGTTATATATAATATTCTTTTCTCTGTATTTTTGTAATCTTTATGACCAGCTGTGCAAGTGTTCATGTGACAGAGGTTAGCACAAATATAAAAAGAGGATGAGTTTGAAAGAATACATTACTAAGAGGTGTGGTTTGGAATTGCTGCTCTGACATCCAATCAGATTAGTGGCTGTCAAGGAAGTTGGACAAGGGCATAGGACTATAAGTCACTTTACAGATTTTATTATTTTTTATAGATTTTAGTAGTAAAATAGCAATCTGACTGACTGGGTGTCCCAAAAGCCAAAAGTGAACACGTTTTTTAAAGCCATTTCATTTTAAACACACAGAGCCATCTCTCTCAAGTTTGCTTCCCATGTTAGCAACAGTGTTGTTCTGGAGAAAGTCAATTGTAGCGTAGCGGCAGCTTCCTGATCCAGCATAAAGAAAAAACGTACATATAAAATACGGTATAATATATGCATATATGTGCTAAGAAGTCGGTTTGGAAAGTGATAGCATGTATATTTTTGATGTACTGTGGTATGAATGTCACACTCTCTTTAAAGCTGGTGGTCACCATACTTAGCCGTATGTCACGTCACTTTAGATTTCACCTAGTTCTATCTATGAAGATATGAACATTGGGGAAACCTGAAAAAACCTCGTGCCAACAAAGTTGATGAATTAACTCCAGACTGTGGCTTTAACTCTGACACCAACTTTGCATTTATAAAAACTCTCATCAAGGTTCAATAATAAGCAAATCCCAGGACTGAGCCATGAAATGAAATGAGCAGGGTGAACAGGGGGATGACAGCAGGGAGGAGGCAACATGGCTGAAACCGGTCATTTGTCTGGATGTAGCACAAACTTAATGCCTTGGCTTAAAACAGCAGATGATTGGCCAAGATTAAGTATCAGATCTCACGACGTTTGTGGACCGTATGAAATCACTCTCAATGGTCTCATTTTGCCTTAATTGAATTAGAAGCTTTCCCAGCACAGACTGCTGGGATGGATGGTGCTTTTTTTGCCCTATACAAGTGGAACAGATACGTGCCGAGGTGTCAGAGATAAACCCTACAGCATAAAGCCAATATCCGATGGGACAGGGTCAGCCAGGTTCCCATGACATCACTGGTGAAATAATAGAGCCACTCTTAGCCCATCAGGTACAGCTGAATGGGGCTGTTCCATCATTTTCATGATGTCATGTAGCTGGATTTCATCTCTAAATGAAATGAAAGATGAAAGAGTGATGATTTTTATACACCAATTCTCCAACATACCAAATGCATAAGTACAGCTCCTGCAGCTACAAGTAGCAGCACATTATTGTGTTAACCTCATCTCAATTAAATGAAGCATTGATCAACTAAAACAACATTAGCAATTGTAACTGGAAGCCGTTGTTTTTTCACATATACATAACAGCATAGCAAAATTCTATCTTTGCCAAACCCAACTGTTGGAGGTCAGGCAGAGGTTCAGATCATAGGGTTAGCTATGATGCCCTGGTGCAGAGAGAGTTAAGGGCCTTGCTCAAGGGCCCAACAGTAACAGTTTGGCAGTGCTGGGGCTTGAACCCTGATCCCCTTCGCATAAAAGCAAATATAGTGAATTGTATCTTAAGCATAAAGGGGTACAGATTCTACATAAATGATCATTTATTACTGAATATCATAAACACCATAATACAGAAATATTCGTTCATTCTTTCTTTCATTCATTCATTCATTCATTCATTCATTCATTCATTCATTTTCTACCGCTTGTCCGAAATTCTCGGATCACGGGGAGCCTGTGCCTATCTCAGGCCTCACACACTACGGACAATTAATACAGAAATATCATCATCCAAAATACTCACCAGATTTTTTTTTCTATAGCAGCTGAGGTGCTGTAATTCACAGCACACTTATTGCATCTGATCCACAGTGCGTTTTTTGTCTAAGCAGCACTCTAGTGGTGAAACCTGCAGCACTTTCTCTTCCCTGTTCTTGAACTCAGCCCAAAGTTACATAAACTTACATTCACTACAGCAAAAGTCACTGTGCTGGAGGCAAACACCTACTCCTTCAAATCCATAACCAGCTGCCTGCTTTCTCTGTTATTTATTTGCTCATATTTACACCAGGCTTCTAAACACGGTCCAGAATTTTCTGCTGTTTCCTAGAAACACAATTTGTCTGCCAATTATCTGAGGAATTACTGCACCTGGGCTGGCTACGATGGATTAGGAGCAAATGAGGAAATTCAAAAAGGGGGTCTATCAACAAACAGAGAGACAACATTGTCAGGAGAGTGATCTAATTTCAGTGATAACCCACTGACCCACTGCTGTGGAAACATGGGTCGGAAAAGGACAACCGGAGAAGAAAAGAGAAACGTATGAGAGCCAAGGCTAAAACTGAAGGTTAGCTTATCTACATGCAGGCACTGGAGTGCTTTTCACCGTAGATCATACTGTGTCCCTTGATCCACAAGGTGTGACAAGGATGCAGATCAAGTGAAAAAGCGAGTACAGGTCATGACACAGTGAATAAAAAGAGATTAAGCAAATAGACATTCTTAGGAAAAGAGCTCCTCAAGGGTTCTATGGATGTTTTAGATTTAACCTTCCTAAAGAGCTAGATATTAAGATATTTTCTGAAAAGGGAACTCTTTCTCTTTCTCTCGTAGTATATACAATATAAATATTTAGTCTATGCCCCAGGGACAAAACGAAAGAACCCTGAGACACAATAAATATGTTTACACTGATTCTTGATTCTGGAGTTAGATTGGTTGATGCAGTATTGTTATTTTCATGTAAAATGTTACTTGAATAGATTTTATAGTAAATATGGAATAACAGTCAGGTATTGCTAATCCTAAACACTAAAGAGCTCATTCAGGATGTTCTAATGACGTGTAACATCATATTAAAGAGACGTTAGCTCAACCACAAGGAGATCGACAGCTGTATCAACATGAAGCTATGGAATCTGATCTGCTTGAGCAGGAAGTACAGATGAGGATGTGAGAAAGCTTTAGCTCCTCGTTCTCTTTATGTGAATATGAAGCCATCTTTCCACTATCATCAGCTAGCTTAACAGCATTTTGGGTAACTGTGGAAACCTTTAACCAATGAAAACAGATTGTTGATGTCGATAAAGGAAATCAACCCAGAATTTAAAAAATACTCATAATCATAAATCAATGAATAAATAAATCATACATCAATGTGTCTCTATTAAAATTTAGTGATCATTTAGATTTCACTGTATTCTTTTATATATATATATATATATATATATATATATATATATATATATATATATATATATATATATATATATATATATAAGAATACAGTGAAATCTAAATGATCGCTAATATATATATATATATATATATATATATATATATATATATATATATATATATACATATATATATATATATATAAGAATACAGTGAAATCTAAATGATCACTAAATTTTAATAGAGACACAAATCATGCAAATCTGAAAGAATGAACATTGAAATGAAGCTTAAGGAGCATAAACTGATGTACAATAGTAAAATATTCAATAGTGACTAGGGAAATGGAAGCAAGAGATCAGATTGGCCCTAAAAGTGGCCTCAGCGCTTGCAGGCAAACAGCCATGAACCTCAACTTTACTTTGTCAAATCCTCCCCAAGCTCATTACCGCCTTGTCCCCATTGTGTTAATTGAAGCCACAGTAACGATGTTCCTCGCTGGCTCTATAAAAGAGGTAGACTTGTCATTTTCTCTCCGAAGCACTCCCTCAAGCAACACAGGTAATTGAATTGTGGTAGGGATCTCTGTAAGCTGGCTTGTTTTAATAACTTTGCTAGATGATGTTTAATAAGTGTGTCTTAAATGATCTTTAGACTGGCCAGGGAGGATGAGGAAGGGAAAATGTGCAAATACAAAGATGTTTCTGCCTGCATTGAGAGAGAGATGTAATCGTGACTTGTCTGTCTGTCTGGGTGTACAGTTCATCTCCGGGACACTGCGCAAATCAGCACTGCGACTCATTTTCATCAGTGACAATGACACACTGTGTCACACAATAAACCCACGAACTGAGGATTTATGTTTATTTCTCTGTTCATCTGATATGTGTGTATATCTGATATGTTTTTCAAAAAAAAAGGCCAGAAAAGATTCAGTATGTTATGTTAGCTTTATGTGTTCTTTATTTTTTAGTGTGTTTTAAGGCAGCTGTCTTCGCAGAGTCAGAGGTGAGATCTGGGGTGTTTCTTATCCATTGACACTGTTGAGAAGGGTGAACAGTGGCCAGGTGTCATAATCACCCATCTGCCCCAGCTTAGCCACTCTGAGGTGAAGAAAAACAGTCTGAGGTGCTGAGAGGGAAACACAACCCTTTGAAAACAAATAGGAGTTGGAGTGTCAGCGTCTGGTCAAATGCACTGATGGGCAAGTTTAAAAGGTCCAAGAATAATTTCCAAAGGGCAGTGCAAATGAAGAGAAGAAGAAAGTAATAAGGAAAGCCAGTAGAAATCGAGGGTGGGTGGAAAGAAAGAAAGAAAGAAAGAAAGAAAGAAAGAAAGACTCAGACTGATAGTAGGGAAAATAAAGATAGAGGGTGAGAAACAGAAAAAAGTCTAGACAGACTAGACGGCTAGACAGACAGAGAAATAAAAAGAAAGACATTAAGAAAGAAATCTTGACACGGACAGACAGAAAACAGACACAGGGTTGCTCTGCAGTGCTTTAGCTGTTGTGGGTGATGCCGGACATCCAGGCCTCCATCATCCCGTCCTGCATTTGCATAATATTGTGTGTTGTCAGAAGAGTGATGGCTTGCGCAGGTAGTTATCTGAGGGATGCTTGTTTCCCGCCCGTCCGGCCTGCCTCTGCTCTTCACACTGCTGGACAGAAGGCATCCCCAAGCCCTGTGATTACTGTGTCAACGTCTTTACATGTCGCCCCAGAACGTGGCATACACATCTACATATACATATAAATGTAAATTTGCTCCCCCACAACGTTCATGCACCTGCGTCGACAGCACTGACAGCTGGGATTGATTCAGAGCCTTCCCCTCCGAGACGTCCGAGAAATTAGCACTCTGGCTCGTCTTGACATCAGAGCTGATCTCCGGAGGTGGCCAAGGAAGCAAACGCACAGAAAGTAAACTTCCATGTGTCTATTTCTTTTTATTTTGTCAAGTTCTGTTCAACCAATTTCAGACTAGCAATGACTGGAATGCTTTATTTAGCCATTTATAATATGCATATAGGAATTTAAAAAAAATCCCTTTTTAGTCAATTCATCCAAATGATTGATTTGGAAGCAAAGAGACAACCATTCACAGAGCATGCTCAACATTGACAAATCAGTAATGGATGTTTTGCCTGAACTAAACACCAGATGAGGCCTTGCTCTATAAGAAGGTGGTGAAGAGAAAAACGCTTTGTTGCTCCTCTCAATCCTTTCCTCCAAAATCCTGACCAAAGACCAGTGTGCATATTTTTGGTTTTGTTCACTGTGCTGGGTGAGCATGCATCACACTCTTCATGCTGTGACTGGTCCTGGGGTAGGTGATGAGGTGATGCTGGTATCTGATAAGGTGATGCTGGATGATGACGCTCGTTCAGCGACACCCGCAGTGTGATTTCCAGCAGCTTGTTCAGCCTCCGACACCCACACTCACCAAACCACCCTCACCTCTCAGCTCCACAGTCTCAACTGCAAAAGAATTGGTACACTTTTTATTATTTTTTTAGCTTTAGGTTATAAACTGGTCAGGCCTTTTTCCACTGCCGGAACATAATAATAAACATAAACTGTCCTTGTTCTGTGGATTATAAGTCTGGGATTAAAGGTTCAGATGATCCATTTCGTGCATAAACGCAATAAAACTCATTGGTGGATCACTCAGTGATGATTGGTGACAAATACTATATACACACAAATAATGATTTTTACTTTCATATTTTTTCAAATTCCTATTCATATTTATTATATGACTCCAGATATAGTTAGAAATAATACGGTATACAGGTGTTTGACAATTTGTCTGCACTTTGAGTAGTATAATAAAAAATAAAAGCAGTATATTCCTGAGAAGGTTAGATATCATTATACCTAGCCATAGAAAGTCACCTGATTATCTTTAAGATCTACATTAACAAAAATCATTTAACTGAGGCAAATATAAACGTCATTAATAGAACATAAAAAAGAACACCGTTGTCCTGCACAGTTTGCAACAGGTTGCACAGTTGCACTTTATGTGGCTAAGACTTACTAAGTCCTTAGCTTTGTCTTTGTTTTATGTAGCTCCAGATCCTGGAGAAACGTTGTCTCATTTCTCATTTCTCATGTCTCATGCACTGAAACAGCTATATATCACTGAAATGACAATAAAAGCTTCTTGAGTTGACTCTTGACTTGATTTTTGTAATATTTCCAATAGTGGTTTCATTCAACACCGTAACAATCATGTAGTTGCTTCTACCACAGCCACTGTAACCATCTCCATTGTGGTTCCATTTAAGCCACTTTTAGTTTTTGAATACACAGCAGATGCTCGTAGTGTGAGCAGAGAGAGCCCAAGAGCTTCAGTGACTGATGTTCTCTGCCATTAGGTTCACTGCCAGAGCCTCAGACTCAGAACAAGAACACAAGCAACTGACCATTTCCCACAATCCAATCAGCCTCAGACAGAGCCATCAGAGTTAGTGCTGGGATGTGCAGAGAGTGATTATCCTGACCTCAACAAGTGGGGGTCACTGTGTTTGCCACAGAGAGAGAGCAAGACATGGGGTGAACTTAGTTTGGCCTTATCTGCCACCAGTTGAGACCCCCATGTTAGTTTATACGTAATTGCTTTGGAATTGCAGGCACTTATGAAGTGACACCACAACAGCCATAAAAAGCAGTCCTCTGGACCAAGTGGATAAGGGTGCAGTGTGTGACTCACTGGACCCTGACCTGCTCCATTTCTAAGAGCAAGGCAGCCAAGGGCCGGTCTAACATCAGCTACGATGATGACTTCTGACACGTCGCAAATCGCCCACGGCTGACCCCTGGTTGAGATGAGCTTTGAAGAGAGTTTGCAGGCAGATGTCTGTGTCATTAAGTCTTTTGGGATGGGGGAGGAGGTGAGCGAACAGTCCTTCACAGTCATCATTCTCTCTCTCTCTCTCTCTCTCTCTCTCTCTCTCTCTCTCTCTCACTTAGTAGTGTCACTAGGTTTCTGTCTAACACTCTTATAATATTTTTCAATCCAAAGGACACCGCAATATCTATTGTTCACTAAACACAATTTGTAATAATTATGAGCAAGGAAATTTAATCTTTGTTATAAAAGCAACACAAAAACAGAATCAGCTTTTACACAATATGGTAAAAATCCTAATTTCATTTTTATAAAAACAAAACAATATACAACAATTTTCATAGTCACTGATATTGATTTTTTTTTAACTCATGTAGTGTTTTGTAAAATTCTGCATATGCATTTTTACATGTTTACATTTAAATATTTAGCCACATCGAGTATAATTATATCCATGCTACAAAATATTTGAGAGTAAGCCCTAATTATAAAGATGATATTTGAGCAGAAGCACATGAGGCAGTGATAGAAAGCAGTGCGTCACAGTGGCAGATGGCAGCTTACTTGTGTCCAGGAGTAGGAGAGAGTGAAGTCTAAATTCATACTCTCTTCCCACCTTTGATATTCAAAAGGATTACACCTTGTGTTCAAATAGATGCAGGACAAAACGGGGAAATGAAAGGCGACACAACACAAAATGGAATTAGAGGCTGCTTAAAAGACTTCTTCATTTATTGTTAACTCCTTCCAGTTCATTAAGCTTAATCCTTATTCGGGTGTAAGGAAGGCAGGTCTGAATGGGGCAACCCTGGCCGAGGGGACATGTGCGTCTATTGTGATTTCGCACGGTTAATCCTATGCCTGTAGCAGGGGGGCTGTTCTATACTAGAGGACGCTCTGGGGTCCAGCACTCCCTCAGGGCCCTGGCAGACTGGGGCCCCTGAGTCCCCTAGCCAGGCGAGTGGTGACAAGCGTGAAGCAGCAGCTTTTGTTAATCAATCTGCCAGGCCTGCCCCAGCCGGACACACACAGGGTCATACACAGCCCCCTTAATACAGATGTAAATGCCAATAAGGCCTCGTAATCAAGACACAAGAGGAAAAAATTGACTTTTTACAAGAGATATAGCGAACAGTTCTCCCTTAAGAGATGGCCCTTTCAGATCAGAACATTGTCCAAAAGCCAAAATCAAACACAAACGCTAACTTCACTCCCACCGCCACAAAGCATCTGAAACACCAGATGAAGTTCAAATCAGAGAATAGACATCAGCTGACCTAGTCTAGCACACATCAGCTGGAGGGCACATGGATCAGACGGACGATCGGTTAGAAAGGTCAGGGGGACAAATAAACACAGGTTGTGTTTATAGGTCACACAGAAAAATATCAATAGCAAATGCAAAACCACAAGTATGATGATGCGCAGTACTACTTGAATGTATTGCTACTGTACAGTGCTACTTATGCTACATATGAAAGGCAAAATATATATAAAAATCTATTATTATTATTATTATTATTATTATTATTATTATTGTCAGCTATAAATGTATTTGGGTATTAAGAATCATCAGCACACACACATTTGGATTAATACAATCAAAAGTGCTGTTTGTACATCAGAGCTATTTTATATAACAATGATACAGGAAATATTTTTAATATCTATTTGCATTTAGTCATTATTTGAACAAATTCCACAACTAATATTGATTTTATTTTTTTTTTTACAGATTTTCACTGAACAGATTTTAATGCATTTTATTAGTCTTCAGCAGTTTGCCCTTTTATCATCAGTTTACACTGTGATTGATATCAAAATTAAAGGCACTTTAAACTACTGAAAATTAATTATGCTGTAAAGATTTGAAAAAAAAAACAATTAATTATTATTATTAATCTAGGGGGAGTGTCATCCAATATGACTTAAAAAAAAATCCAAATAAATATTTTTCATCAGCTAATTTCGTTATAGAACATTTTCCAGACCTATTAGATTAAAAGATAACAGAAATTGTCTTGAATATTTATTAGTTGCTCTAATTCTTTTTACTGATTTATGATTTATAGATTTTCACTGTGTAATTGTAACCCATTTTTTTACACCAAATATTTTATCATGTTGATCAATGCTTCTATTTGAAGAGGAAAAAACTTTTTTAAATGTTTCAGTCTGTTTTATTCGCTTACTGTCAGGCTGTGTAAAAGTGCACAGTGCAGGCCTGTACGACAAAGTCCTTGCAATGATGAGGTGTAAACAGGGCAACAAGAACAATGGCCTCAGATTAGCAGCTATTACTCTATTGCATTGCTGTTACGTGCATATTAAGACCGTCGTTTAGCGCCATTTAGCAAGACAGAAATCCCAAGTTCTAAATTGGAAATTCATTCCCTCAGGTAATTTCAATATGAGAAACTTGAAATGCATTTGATCTGACCTAATTTCAATTAATTAGATGGGATGACTGTTTGGGGAGACCCAGAGGGTCGCTAATGTGGGCCGAGGGGCCAAAAGGAACACATGGAAAAGTATGAAAGTGCCATCAATAAACTGCTGGAGACTAATTATTCCATAAATCGGTTTCCCAAAGTCTCGACACTTTAACACAAGTCTGCAGCCTAATTACTGGTCACAGCATCTATTACTAACCTCCCAGCCCACGGTGGTTATACCTCTCGGAGTATTAATGACTGTTCTACTGGCTGCTATTACAGCCCCCCCGAGTGTGAATGAGTCTGTGTGTGTGTGAGTGTGTGTATCACTGGCACAGTGGATAAAATTCAACACAAGTCATGTGCACACGAACCTTTGGCCTGTTTATGAGAAGATGGTAATAGGCTACACTCATCCACTTAACCTGTGGCAAGTGCAGTATTAAAGATGCGTAATGTATTTCTACTGAAAAAAACAGAAGCAATACAGTGTGGTCTTTTTTCCCCACAAAGATAAATCCGATATGAAAAAAAAAAACATGCTCACAAAATAAATTTCAGAAATATAGTTAAGCTTTTTATGGAAGGGGCTGAGAGGAGAAGAGGAAAGGGAGATTACGAGAGAAGATGAGATGAGAGGCAAAGAGGAGATGATCAGCTCTCTGCCTACCTCTGGCTGGGCTTCTCTCCAGCACCCTGCTGAATGTGCTTAATTGGCAGACCCGTGTGAATAGGCAGCTGTCCTGGCCGCTGGGCTCTAAAGGCAGGAGCGGCGTTGAGAGGCTGCTGGAGCTGCTCTCTCTATTCTTCTGTTCTGAAAAGCTCCCTCTCGCCTCTCTGAGCTTGGGCCCGCACTGCAAAATAAAAACCTATCTAATCACTGCAGATTATCTGCCTCTAATGGTCACCCACGAGTGGGCTCGCTTCCCCTCCATGAGCCAAGAGGGAGGGAGAGACATACAGATCAACAAATAAAGCCAATGGCTTACCACAGCAGGGTGTCCACTGTGATGACACTTAAGAGTCAGTTCTGGAAATGAATCCTTGTAGTGAACTCCCGGAGATCAGCACAGACTGCAAAAAGAGCCACAGGCACACAAATATGATTAAACCGTGACTGGTGCAAGCAGCTATTATTTTTACACACACTGCTCATGTATAAGCAGGCTAGATTTCAGGTTTAGTACACACTACATGTCGCCATTAAAGGGCAGAAATGTTAGACCAGGAGATGACAGGACAAATATTCCACATGAATTAAAATTTGAACACCCAGTCAAGTCACACTTCTTAATCACAGACAAAGATACGAATCGTTCGAGATCCTCTACTTTGTCATTCATCCTCAATAATGCCTGGCCTAGGGTCTGCTCGCAGAGCACGAGTTCAGTCTGCACTGTTTTACCTCCTGGAGTTTCCATTATCTCTGTACCATTCTCTAAAATGGAGGTCATATCAGGTGCTATTTCCACAACCTGCTTCTCCAAATGCACCATTTCTACTCACCCTCAAAATGACACACACATTATGCTTTAATGGAGGAGCCGATCTGAAACACAGCTCTGACTCTCCACTGGGACTTAAAAGAAAAATAAATAAAATAAATAAATAGACACACAATGAAAATATACAAAAATCACTTCTGGAAAAAAAACAGAGCAGCAAACCCAAAGATATTTAGAACATTCTGTGTGTGACAGTTAAGATTACTCACTAAAATCTTTTCCACTGTTTCTATTTGTCAATGTTTCATTACTAAAATTAATGAAAAACACATTTTTTGGAACCGCACTGCAAAAAGAGTTCCGGTTTTTCATATTTTGTGGGTTTTATTATTAACAGCATGTCCCGTCTCTCAGACCCGCTACGGCAGATGCAAAGTAGTGGGTCAGGGAGCTACCGCATGGCAAAATACCTGCCTCTGAAACCAGTACAAAAGGCAACAGCTGTTTATTACCTTCTGCAACTGTGTATGACTGTGGAGGCAAAAGACTGATAAAAGCACAGCAGCAGATTTGAGACTGAGGCTTCCTTTTCCTGCCATCTGGATAATTAATCGTTCAATATCATAAAAATAATGGGCACTGTCTCACAATGGCCCACTTCTACAAAACGAGACGGTATGTTCGCTCATCTGTTTACTCTTACGCTGCCTTTTTATTTGTGTGCATTCCTAGGACTCGTCGTGATGATTACGGACGAAGCATTATGGGGGAATTAAGCATCGCATGGGAGATGATCAATGGGCCACTCTAATCTGTCATTTAGGCTTCATTCACCTCAGCTATACAGATGCTGCATACTCACATGGCAGAGCTGAGGGGTGCTTCGCTATCGTGCTAGCTTTTGCACATCTGTGACACACACACACAGCTGACAATAAGAAGATATAAAGCTCCACTGTATGCTACCTGTGCTGTACAAAGAACATAGCACCTTCCATCAGCAGTGAAAAATAAATTCCTTCCTTGCCATTTAGCAGGGATCATTGTCTATTGAAAGGGACTCTCTATGCTCGCTCTCATCCTGTGCATTATGTAGATAACCTGGACTGATATATATCCTGAGTGGGTCACCCAGAGGTCGCAATCACACACTGTGACAGAAGCAGCCAATCCTAGTACATCAGCAGTAGGAGGGGGCCCCCGCAGGGTGTCCTCAATGTGCCTGTAAGACAATCGTGTAGGCCAGGGGGGTGGCATGGAAGTACCTGTGAGAAACCATGAGAGGAGCACAGAGAAGGCCTTTGATCACTAGGGAGAGAAATCAGGGAGGAAGGGAAGCAACAAAGTATCCGCTCGCCAAGCGACGCATACAAAGAGATAATGAGGTGCTCTCAGGCACTGTCGTGGAAACAGTACAAGACTCATCAGGAGCAAAATAAAAGGCTGTTTGTTGAACTCGTGATTATCTGAACTCACCCTTCAAAACACTTCAATCCATTTATGCCACAAGCAAACACACATCAGCAGTAAATGATTCACTAAGATACACATATCCAGTGCTACGTGGTCTTCGTTTAATCTCTGTAGGTGTGATGAAGAAAGCTTTACAAACACAAAGGCAGCAATTAAGCTCTGTATCCTAGGTGCAGTAAAGATTAAATTGAAACGTCTGCAGAGGAAGTCTCTCATTCCCACTTTGCCTAGTGACCTTCCACATTCATTTCAGCCTTAATGAAAATCTCTGATGACTGATAGATGGAGCTCACATATCTACATGCCATCACCTCATGATAGGGAAATCTGAAGGACAGCACCAGAGTCTATTACTCTAGCCTGCGCACCCATATTAGAAAAGTCATGAGGAGCTAGTCGGTAACTCCACGCACATGGCTACATTAACACAAGGTTAGAAAATCACATGGAGTCCGAAGAACTAGGGCATGTCACACCTGCAACCCAGGAGACACCTGGAGAATAGGCACACAGGATTGGGAGCGATATCTGATTCAATTAATTCAATAAACACCCAATACGCAGGGCGACAAGGAACCCAATTACCTGCAGGAGCAGTGTATGGCACTGGCTGAGTGTGGAGCTAGAACATTGCGAGAGGGAATGGGCAATGGGATGTGATTGTTCAGAGGAAATACACCAGTACAATTCTGGCACTTTCAACAGTTCACTGCAGGTTTAGAGAAGTGCGACAGATTACACACAGTAGATAACAGTACACAGGACAGCGCTGAATGAACACCTACAATGTCCAGCTGGACACATGTGAAGACTGAGTGAGTTCATTCAACTGAACTGTGTTGAGAAAATTTTGGATAGTGATTTCAAATGGGCAAATAAACTTGTCTGGTTTGTGTCTGTACTTGCAGCACTAGAAGGGTGTAGAAAGTCTATGGACTAACATATATATAATCAGACTTTAAGAGCCATCGCTGTGCATATGACCTGGTAGGCAGTACATTAAAAAGAGGTGTCTCATCGGGTAAACTTGATTTGACTCTGTATCACTAGCATCAATTCAGGATCATTGGCAATCCCCAGTGTTCATGCATGTAAAAATACCCTTGCACATGCTGATAACTTCATATAGGTGTACATGGTCATACAGTCTTCCTGTTCAGACAGTTTGAGGACTTTAAATTATCACTGAAATTGCTGTACATATTTTCTATTCTTTGTTATTATGATCACTGTAATTCCACACTAGTCTATAACCACTTGACAGTATGACTAATTAGAAATTTTGCGAATATTATATTTCACTAGTTCACCTTGGACAAATCTGTAGGAAAATCTAACACCAGCTTATCAACAAAACATTAAAAAAAATATATTATAAAAAATATATATAAAATATATTTTAAATAAAGTGTCATAAAATGTATCACTGGAATCCACAATAACTGGATTTAAACCGTGCAAGCACTAGAGGCAATTATAGTCAACATTTTCAACAGAATTTCTACTAAACATCAATAACATCATAAACTACACCATAAAAATATAACAAAATAAAATAATATTTAATATTCTGTGGATTATGAATAAATATTTTCCCCGGGGTTCCCAAGCATTCTGCAGTCAGGGACCCTATTAAGTGTAAAACACATTTTACTTACCTGACACTTTCTTAGACATAAGGTCCAAGTTGACATTATTTTTAAGATTTTTCTTTTTGTTTTTGAATTGTATTGAGGTGTGGATTAAAGCAAGTCAAGTGACCAGTTGAGACAGCTAATAACTATAATAATCAACATAATAATTTAACAGAATTTAAAGGATTGTGATTTTCACCACTGTTACGGAAAAAAATCACAGACCTGTGGCTAGGCTGGATGCCTATTTGAGAGGTGCTGGTTTACAATTGGTTGATAGGCTAGCTGCTGACAGTCACCTGACGGAATGCTGACAGTTTATATATTTACTTAATTGAGTTTTGTAGATACATTTCCAGTCAGTGCTTTCTTCCTTCAGACTACAGACAGCAAATCATGCAATATAGGATAAATTCCTCTAGTCAGATGTTACTGACTTGATTGCTGAAACTGGACACACAAACTCTCCATGCCATGTACTCTGCTGCCCCTTGTGGTTAAAGAAGTCATCTCAGTCTTGTTCTCTATTTTTTCAAATCAGGGGAATTGGGGAAGTCTTTCCATCTACTTTTAACCAGAACAGTGTAAGCCTGTCATTTTGTTAAGGAAACATTACCAGAACAAACAGCTATAGGGTGCTGTGCTGCTGTCGCAGTGAAGGAGAGTGACAAGGAGACGGAAAAAAGGAGAAAGGTGCAAAAGTTTAACTTTGGTTCTGATAGCTTGATCTTATCCCTTATACAGCAGCTCTTCTAGTCGATCCAAAACATCTTTTCTATTGATTTTTCATTGCAGAAATTAAAATGGAACAGTAGGATTCAATATCCTGTTAAAATACAGTTTGTGCTCTGTATTATCTTTCAGATACAGTATTTTCAAATGTCATAGCAATAGCTGCCACCACCTCACCACACACACACACACAAACACAAACACACTCACACTCACACTCACACACACTCACACTTTGCATATGCTCAACCTTGGCTAGGGCTCAGTGTGTGGCAAGCATGAGGGTCTAATCCTAAACTGGAGCAAAGTGAACGTGGGCTTGATTTCCAGTGCTGGAGAGCACACAGAGCTTCTTGTAATTAGGAGGAGAATTTGTCATGCTCTCCGGCACGGCGGATGAGAGTCGGTGAATAGCAATCTCGCCACTGTTTACCCAGGGAGCGGCTGGCGCTGCCGCACGTTCCTCCAGCTACACCGAGATTAATATTTGATGCTGGGAGAGGGAATGTGTGCTCGGCGCCTGTTTATTTAGGATATTGTGAAAATATGAGGAAATTTGCAATTTTATTGGCTTTTCCAAGCTGGCGCTGTGGTGAAGAGGCATGGGTGAGAGAGCAGAGGTAGGATCGACTTGGCAGGGTGGTGACCTTTAACCTCTGTCCTGGTCCTAATGGGTTAGGAGATATGAGGGCTCAGCAGTGCATAGCTCTGTGCAGCCAGAATCAAACTTTTATGGCAAAACTAGCTCTGGAAAATAGCACAACCATGGGGCTTTGACTGGAATCTGACTTACAGAGGAGTACTGAGGAGGCTTATAAGTGCCACACCAAGAGTTTGGTGGAAAAAAAAAGCATTACAGTAAATAACCTTAGACATAATAAATGTACAAGAGTAAAAATTTGTAAAGCAAGATAGCAATATTTGATTGATTTGTTTTTAGGAAGCTGCAATTATTTTCATCTCTTTTTTTGAATTTTTTCTTTCTTCAAATTTTGTAAGTAATTGCGTTTCAAACTCTAACTCTAAAAAAAATCATATTAGAACACTAGAAACACTAGAAGTGTTGCAATGAAATAGGAATCACGCTGGTGGAAGTCTCTGCTTATTCTTGTGCTTAAAGTGTTTTATGTTTATTACACTTGGAGCTAATTATTTCTGATATATTAACAGGGACTTGAAAAAGGTAACAGCTATAGCATAACAGCTCATTTTCAGACACATTTCTGTTTTTATTATATAAAAAAACATTTTAGTAAAACATACATCACATAAAATCTTTTCTCATAAATCTTTTTATATAAATCTTATTTTTATAAAGTGTATTTTGGTTATAACCAAACTTTGTAATGACATTATATGGATTTCTGTATTGCCTGTGCAAATGAATGTTGTTGTTTAATGTATTTAACTTCCCCATGTGGCAATCTATACACTTTATCTAGTAACTTTATTTATTTGTAAACTATTAAGATCACATTTATGAATTTTGGGCACTTTTTCTTTTTCGAATGTTCACAAGGTGCTAGTTATCTAAGCCAAATTACAATGTATATATAGTATACTTCACTTTTTCAGAATTAAGATACTACAGTATACATCAGCTTGTGGAAGGTTGTTATGATTCCTATTTCCATATCTGAACTGGTAATTTAAATGGCCCAAATGTTTAGGAGCACTATATGTCAGATTAAATGGATCGGAATTCAATTAATGTGCCTTAGAAGATTTTTTTAAAGTTTGTGTAATTTATCTATAATGAACTACCAATGATCACATAAGTTACTCATTATGACAGCTGAAGCTTCCAGACAAATCATGCTAGCTAAAAACTATAAAAATGTTGACATAGGTATAATAAAAAGTCATGCAGGAGTTATGTTTGCAGTGCTTATGAATGTCTTATTAAGGGTCTGTGTAGGTACCTGTACTACTTAACATTAAGGTAATGAAGTTCTTAACATTTACAATGTAGAATAAAATAAATAAACAAGTAGTCAGATATAGACACATACAGACTCATCACTAACTGACTGAGCTGCTTTGCCGGCATTTATGATCAACACTTGGATTTTCCATCATGACCCTTAAATCAGAGCGTACATAAGATTTCACAAGCAATCCTCTCACAGTGGATGCAGGAAGGCTTGAACACATAAAGAGAGTACTACTGCTCCAGAAATTAGCCACTGAACCATGGGTGTGTGCAGGTCACTGGCATTTTCAAGAAGCTCGCTGCAGCAAGAACATCAGTCGCTCCACAGAAATAGAAGTTTGTTTCTGTTTTGCCTCAGCTTGTGGACTGCAATACTACAAAAAAAATCATACTTCCACCAAAAATCATGCTGAGATGGAAAAGCACACGCAAAGCACCCGTGTGTGTCTTGTCCAGTTGTTATTAGTATCCGAATACACAGGGGGCCCCATAGCAGTCATGCTTTTTTTTTTTGTATTGCAAGTATGCATATAATTTATTGTGGGGAACACAATTTACATGGGCAGTCAATGCCTGTTTTATAGCACCACAAATAGATGTATGAAGTGAAGCATATAATGGTTGAAAGCAGCAGGCACAAATACCTTCTAAATCTTTCAAATATGCGGCACGAAAAATGTAACCAAGGAATATAAAATAGATTAATTCTTCCATGTTATATATTGTTTTTTTTTATTTACAAATCTAATCAGGGAAATTTGCAGGGGAACGTGGCTAGGTTGTGTAAAACGGCATGCAGCCTGAGGGGCGGCTGCCTCCAGCGCCGTCCGCCCTGCACAGCAATCGGCCGTCGATTTGAAATGGTAATTTACAGGCAATATTAGGAAGAAGGAACAAGGATAGTTAAATGGGCAATGAAAACCTCTGAAATGACGCCTTTTATCCCGGAGCGCAATGATGGAACCAGTCTTCACTGAGTGTTTTTCAAACGACATTCCCGCATTGCACACTTGAGAGAAATGCACGGCCACCTCATCTTCGTGCACATTATGGCCTGGAGAGGGGAGGCGGCTGCCAGCCATGCTCTGTCTGCCTTTCAACACTTTATCTCCAGCCACAATAGAGCCAACACAAAAGGGTTATGGCTGTCTGACAATGACCTGGGACCAATTCCACTCTGATAAATTTGAGATAAAATGGCTCAAACCCTCTAAGGTTAACTACAATGACAGGAGTGCTTGGGACAAGGTTGGGTTTGAGTGCACATGTGCACATGTACTGTATGAACAGTTTTTTTATTTTTGCATACACTGTATCTTAGAAGTAATACAAGCATACATAATAGTTTATTATTTCTTAGAAGAAAAGAAAGACATTTACTTTGGCTATTAGAAAGGCTATTACTTTGTTCAGAGGTGAAGTCCTTGCTAGTTAAATCCTAAAGCTCATCTCCAACTCAGAACCACGAGAGAACCTGTCCTTGGGACACAAGACATTGTGTTAATTGACAGCTTAACAGTCAATAATCGGTGTTGAGGGTATAACCTCTGTAAGAAGAAACGTATGGTAATCGTATTAATCTCACATTTGGGAAAGGGTTTTAAAATGAATCACTGTTGACAACAATAAAGCAGGAAGAGCGGGATAGCATTAGTCGAGATGAGGTCATCATGTATATTCCATAAAGCTGGACAACTCTCAATGGTTGTGAGGTGTCAATACTGGTCAGGGCGACAATGCCTCCTAAGGGAGCCGTTATGAGATCAAGGTAAGATATAAGCACCATGTCGAGTAGACCGAGTCCTGACTCCTCTCTGATGAAAGGGTCAAACTGAACATGAACATTGTCTGAGAATAGTTACCTGATGGAACATCTCAAGGGGATCTGGAGTCTTCCTTATTAACACTGCACTCAGAAATGAGGAGAATATTAAAAAATAAATAATTAAATAACGGATTAGACACTATGTATTTTTTATTTTGATTAATTCTGACCAGAAACAATATCTTTGTGTTCTTGCATCAGTGTTCAACTCTAAATGGAAGCTGGTGAGAACAAAATAACAGGGTGGTTTAACATAATGTACATATGATAGCCTTTGATTTGTTTCTTTCAGAATCGTATAATCGTTATCCTCGGAAATACAGAAAATTTGCAGAAAGTGATGACTTCTGGACAGGTATTTAGTCCAGAGGTCAATGGCAAAATATTTAAGTTTAAATCACATTAGGATGGAAAAATAATATTATTAACAAATTTAGCACTTTTAAAAATAAAGAGCAATTTTGTGTAAAATGAAGCAATTTTTGGTTTTGGAACGTTTTTTAACCCTGGTCTAAAAAGTTGCTAATATTGCATCTATAATATATATATATATGCTAACATAGACACCTTTCTATTATAGTGTTGGAAATCTATATGACACTGATAAGGAAGTGCAATTTGACTTTTTACTTCCACAAGAACATATTAGTCTACTATTACAGTAGTAATTGGTCTATGGGTATAGTGTCATTTAAGCTACTCTTTTGTACATATATCTCTGTACATATACTGTATCTATAATGTGACTGTTGCAGATGAAGGCACTTTAAAGATCTACGTAGTACATTTTAGTTAAATGCATAAGTACTTGAGTTCATCTTAACTGTTGTTCCACTGTCTAATAGGGTGAAAATAATATCTGTAAGAACTCATGTGTATTTAACTGAGAAACATTTTTTATTAGAAATTCAGGACACACTTACATGTGCCGCACTTATGTACTTACAAAAAAATGTTGATATGGGCGTATTTGAACAGCACCGTTGATCTTTAGAGTGTGATTAATGTGATTAGACAGAAGATGTTTTCTGTAACAGCAGCTCATTCTAGTACAGTATCGCTTCTATTACACAACTTACACAAGCACTTGTGTGGTGTGGAGACATTTATTTAGCATTTTTTTAAATCACTAAACACACTGAGAGTTAGTGTTGAGGTAAAGTTGTAACTATAAATTGTTCTGGCACAAGAACGTCTTCAAGAGACTCTCTAATACGACAAGCTGCATTTTGTATTACCTTCAAAAGAGAGAAGCTGGTGAGAGAACTAATGATTATAAAGGACCGACTTATACATCATTGTAGAAATGGTATATCATTTGTTTGGCAAATGTTCTACAATATTAGAGGTTATTATAAACGGGTAAAACATACATCTGTTTTTTTATGAATATAAAATTGTTATTGTTGTGGTATAAGTGGAATGAAACTCTCAGAGAAAATATCCACTTCAGAGTAATTCCACTATATGAAGTCATTGATTATTTTCCTACATCTTCTATTTCCCGTTAATTTCTTTCTCTATCTTGTTTTATTCCTAAATCCTTTATACATATAAAGTAATAGAATAGTAAAGTCAATTAATAATAAAATAGAAATAGTAAATTAAGTAGTAATATGTAATAGAAAAAGTTATGTTTTAAGGGTCACTTTGATTTCTTTTCTCACACACACACAACACACACATACCTGAGGATGCTGAGGTTCTATGTTTGCACTTGTTTCTGCTGACAGAACCGGATTGAAGCAGGATGTCAGCGTCAGTCTCACCAGCCATGGCCTTCTCTCTCTTTCACTTCCTCCCCCTCTGTACGCCTCGGTGCACAACAGAATTCAGGGCAGACACCTGCATGGCCAGAGCGATCGATACTGGCATAAGTCAGACTACACACACACACACACACACACACACACACACACACACACACACACACACACACACACACTCTCTCTCACACACACACACATACAGCATGTTACCAGACCAAATCTGCACCACTCCTAACCTTAAAATGATCACACGACAGTCTTATAAATCTTTAACAAAGCAATCTCTGCCAGTGCCACATTGGCTGAGGCAAAACACATCAGAAAAAAAAACCCATCAAATAATGTGTGTTAAATAATACATTTGGTTGTGATATAAAAGCAAAAACAGTTATTGGTGCACGAAGTTATTGGTTTGCTAAGTGGTGTATGTGGTTT
The DNA here is from genome assembly GCF_022655615.1 of Tachysurus fulvidraco. NCBI lineage: Eukaryota > Metazoa > Chordata > Actinopteri > Siluriformes > Bagridae > Tachysurus > Tachysurus fulvidraco. Next base: position 15,160,780 of record NC_062528.1, on the reverse strand, counting down.
CCCTTAAGTGTGTTTGAGGAATCCATTTGCTAGCAGTTTTATATCACTTCCTGTATTTCACTCACTTTATGTACTCTCTAGGTTTTTTTAATTAAATTGCTCTCACTTTAAGTCTCTTTACCTCTTATCCCAAATAGGATCAGTGTTTGTTTTTTTTAAATATAGAAAAAAGAAGCCATTTGCAACTGTCATCCATTAAAGTCTGGGTTTAGAGCAATCACTATTGCAGAATAGTTCATAACATTTAAAGACCCTTCTGTTGTGCAGCATCTGTTGTGTGCTGAGTATGCGACAACACTAGCATTAATAGATGCTAACAAACGATACCTAACAATAAAATAAAATATTTAAGTGCAAAGAAAAGTAGATGGATCCATCATGAAGCTATATAACAACACCACCACCAACAAAAATAAACAAATGATCTAATTATTTGTATTAAGTTTGTATTTTGATCTTTTTACATTTTGCTAATGTTTTTTGTGAATTACCAAAGTCTAGATTTTATTAGCAGCTCATAAAACCCAGCAATCAATTTGTCCCTTTAACAAGCCTATAAAGCTTGTTAAACTGGTGTTTGGGTTATGGTAAAAGCTCTATTTATCAGTCTCAATTTTACACCAACCAGTTGAGAAATGAGCAGCTATTTACTAAACACGCATAAATTCCTGTGGTTCCTTGTTCCACTTGCTTATTTCTTGAGCCTTGTGGCTGTGATTTATAAGCAGAAATGAAATGACAGCTGTTCATCAGTCCTGCAGCGAGGACAAAAAAGATCAGTAATTTCTCAAAAGAGTAATCTTGCGTTTTTGTGACCTCACAAATAAAAAATTCCAAATAATATCAGCCATAAAAAGATTTAATAATATTTTAAATGATGATGTCTAGATATCTACAAGATTAGAATAGTATCATAATTAAAATTTTAGGCAGAAAAGCCTAATTTCTGCATTAAAGTTGTTTGGACACACAGATTACGTTCTGTGAGCTGTTTAAGACCCAGTTCCTCTAGTATAAGAAAGACAGTGGGGGGTGATGGGAAGAAAACAGATGATTTGTGCCCCTGACTATGGCAGGGAGCAGGAGAGTGAATAGATAAATCACAGGTGAATTCTCTGTTTGGTCTTTAGTAGGTCATTGTTTTTGTCCCTGATCCATTAGGGAATAATAGGAGGTGCATTAAGAGAGGTGGAGAGCAGACGGGCGAGAGCACGGGCCTGTAGGGAGGCAAGCCGTGTAATCTGGCATAGACGGCCATCTGCAAAATGAAAATAAATGGGGTGTCATCCCCAAGAGGAAATTTATCCCTTTTTTCAGCCATCCATTCCTTCACAAACACACACCCACAAATAAAGTAGGATGACCCACACACTGGAGCTAAAAGTCACATGTTTACACAAAAAAGGACTATTCCAACATTTATAAAAATCTGTGTGCAAAGAGTTTCATCAGTTCTATTTGATAAGACAGGGGTCAGTGAAATTCAAGGTCAAATGATTGTGAGTAAAAACTCAACATATTCTTTGAAAACACAGAAGCAGGCCACTTTTAGATTCCTGCTCATGGCCCTAAAAGGCTAAATGTGAAATCTGATAGAAGGAGAAATCTAAATGAAAAGGCAAAAAGAATGAAAGAGATGAAAAAATCGCCCAGAGCACATTTCCATTTTTGATAACTCCTGATGCCATGTAATGCCACAGTGCTGTAATATGCCATAAAAATATCCAATGACTGCTTCCTCAAATGAGCAAAGATGAGGAGGAGGAGGGGGCTGTGTCCCCCTTTTATTTATTTATTTCTTCTCGTGAGCGACAGAGAAAACTCATCACGCAGCTCTCTAATTAATGAATGGCTTAAATGTCACGATGATGGGGAGGAGGGTGGGGGGTGTGGGGTGTGGGGCACTTGACAAGGGAGCATATCTGCCTAGATTTAGAGCTTTCTTTCCTTCTCTCCATCTCTCTCTCTCTCTCCATGTTTTCTACTCTATCTCTCTCTTTCCTTCTCTCTCCACAGAACTCAGACACCCCAGGGTTTAAACTTAATTCACCACATAAGGTACTCAATCCTGGCTCTTAACAACCTCCTTGGCAGGCCAGCCCATCTGGAAGCCACGGTGGGAGGCTCGGCCCGGACTGCCGGCCTCTCCCTCCTCTGCCCTGCTCCTCAGCAGCCTAAATATTCAATTAAAAATTAGGGCCTTTTGTCGCCTTGTTAGGGGTCTGCTGAAGGATGGTAATTGAGCCTTTACCTGCTGTGTAGATGGGAGTATGTGCTAAATACAAAGGCTTCCAACTTAGTTCTCTGTACATTGAAAAACAGCACACTCTTATTTCTGATGCAACTTTTAGGAAACTAATTTTATATCACAGTGGTCTGAACACCATGCAAGTGCTTGATGATAAACAGAGTATGCAACACACAGCATTAGCCCAAAGTCTATGATAAATAAGAAGCACTATGCTAAACCCCATTGCTCAAGTCCTATACATTCAGTAAATGATGTTACTTGCATACTGTATACTTTAAGCTATTTCTTCTGTAATCATAAAAAAAAAAAAACCCTAATGCTTGTACTGAACATAGTTTCAACACACTCTTTATAGTATATAATTATGGAAGAGTAGCAATTTAAAATACAACAAGCCTCTGACTTTTTCATTTGGTATCTGGATATCTGGAAATCTGAGCTTTGCATTGCATCAGTTGTTAAAAATGGTTATACAAATAAAATAAAACAAAATAGCACACAAACACCAGGGCTAGGAGAACACTGTTTCTACTTCTAGAAGACTACCTAAAACTACCTAAATGTCATGTTATATTCCAGTAATCTGAACCATTACAGGAGAATCCTTACACTTACACAGCTTAATTATATATTTTTGGAACTTGCAATACACATTAAAACAGATATAGGAGAAAAATCATCGAGACATTTATCGCCATTTGAAAGTTCTATGCTGTTTTGAAGAGAACATTGCAAAAATACTTATTTCCTGAGATAACACTGCATATCTAAGCTCGAGTGAATGAATTATAACAGTAAAAGCTTGTCAGCGCTTGGCACCCCAGCCTGTACTGGCCCTTTAAAATGGTTGCCCGTATTCAAAGCAGGCCGATTTTTCTCGCCTCCCAGATAAGAGGTTTGAAAAACAGGGACCCAATTCACATTATCTGCTTCCCTTATTGTCTATATTAACCTTCCCCATGGTAACTTGTTCCCTGTAATGCTACACTTGTCTAGCCGCAACACATCAGCACGGCAAGCCAATTGTGTCATGCAAATGAATCCAGGCTCCATTGTAAAGCTTGCAAGAGAGCAGCGGTTTATCAGGAACATGTCTGCCTGAGCAGGCTGGGATTGTGTCTCAACACTGGCAGGTTGGAAAAGCGAAAGAGAGAGAGAGAGAAAGAAAGAGAGAGAGAGAGAGAGAGAGAGAGAGAGAGAGAGAGAGAGAGAGAGAGAGAGAGAGAGAGAGAGAAAGGAGGGGGCTTTATTTACAGCTTAATGGTCATCTGTAGAGCCGAATAAAACACACATACAAAATACACTTGCACAAGGGAAGACATTCTTACTGTCATAGGTCAGTTGGAAAATTATCCATTGTTTTTGTTCAAGGTGTTCACAATGTGTGAGTGTAAATAAAGTATATCTGCTGAACACACTCCAGAAAAGACTCTAATCCAGCAGTGGGAGATTGTGTGAGATTTGTGTTCTGTACAGATGAAAAAGGCAGTAGTTGAGTTAACTGGTGACAACCCAAAGAAAATGGCTTTTTTTAACCGAAATAATAGTGATAAATTTAAAAGGGTTGTCTAGACCTCCAAACTACACAGTTAGATTAGACATCATGCTAATATTATTACACACATGTTATTCCCATGGACTAGAAGCCCTGTGTGATACAGACAGTGGGGGCAGTATTGCGCGTGTAATAATTCTCATAGATTCTTCCTCTGGGATATGCAGATAACAGCAAACCACCATAGCTCACTCAACCACCCAACCAAACTGAAATATGCATAATAAGGCTTGTAACGTTTTCTTTGCGTACCAGAGTCTATCTTGGAGAAGAGCATAAGAAGGCTGTGTGCAAAAAAACGGCCATTGTGTCACCTCTCCTGAAAAGGCTCTGAAGTCCCTGGAAGGTAAGCTGGTGAGAATTTTTTATGGTTTGCATAAATCGCTCAAAGCGTCCATGCCTGCGGTCCCTCTCGCTCTCGCCTTCCATGATGGCCTCCCCTCCTTCCTTCACTCATTCCAGTCCTCCTCCCCTTTTTATTCCTCATCCATTTTTTAATTTATGCTCAGCATACTAAGCACTCAATACTGGCAATGTCTGCAGTGGCTGAGATAGCTGTTAATGAGAAGAGCTCCCCCTTTATCTTCTTTATTCTGCCACTATTATCTGCATGCAGTCTATAAGCGCGCAGTTACCTTACCAGCCGATAACACCCAAAAGGCAACCAGCACTGATGAGCTTTCTATACAGTGGAGTCCACACAATACCTCTATCAGGGGAGCAGACCTCAGGAAAAAAGGGATGGGGAGAGCAAAAGGGGGTGAGCAAAAAAAATGGGGGAAAAAACTCCAGAGCACCCAAGTGACAGACAAGCTTAGACAGTTTGCTCTGAATACAAGGTGAATTTACAACCGAGGACCCCTCGAAACATGACTTCGTGCACGCCTGATTCTGTCCCAGCTGCTGCAGTTTCTTATCTCACCGCTTCCTCTTCTGCCTCATAGATAACAGTAATTCTTCTCCATGCTGTATTTTCAAGCCCCTTCCCAGACTCCAGCTCTCCCCACCAGCATCTAGCCGCCTTCCTCAATCCCCTCACCATCACCTTCACTGCAACGACAACCAGCAAGCAAACCCCATCACTATTCCTTACCCCAAGCCCCTATTTCTATCACACACACACACACACACCGATGCATGCTTGCATGCACACAGACACACTACACCAAGAGAGAAATCTGAGGAAAAAGATGCAGCAAATGTCTTTCTGCTCAGTCTAGATAAAGGGTTAAACACTACAGTCACTCGGCCTCTTTGTGAGATGAGGGAATGAGAAAAAGAAAGGAGGCAAGGCGAAAAAAAAGGTGGGGGAGGAATTAAGTATTCAAGTAGAGATTTTTTTTATCAGTTGTATAGCGTATAAAACAGTCATTTTTGCCTCTTTCACTTAGTTTTTCTTATTCTGAATGTGGCTGCAGCCCGGAGTGTTGAAGCCAGATAAAAGAATTAGTGGTTGCACAGAGGGACCAGGGCGCTAAGTACAGCTACGAATTAGAATGTCTATCTCTGTCGCTCTCGGCTCATCCTCTCTAGCCAGCCAGCCTCCGAGCTCGTAAACAATTTAATCTTTTCACTACAGTTTGGGGGGAGAAAAGGGAGAAAGGGAGAAACTAGACGTGGACATTACTTCTCCTCTTGCCGTCTCCTCTCAGTGGCTTCTCCTTTAAACAAGAAAACTGACGCAAACATTTGTAAGGTGCTTGAAGATTGAATCTGCTTTCTTTTTCCTCTCGGCCCTCTCTCTCTCTCTCTCTCTCTCTCTCTCTCTCTCTCTCTCTCTCTCTCTCTCTCTCTCCATTCCTCTCCCTCTACCTCGTTTTTTCACAACACTCTTTTTCTCCCAGTGTCTTGAAATTGAAGATGTAGTGCTACTTCAGCTCTGGGGCCTATTTTGAAGATGTAATGTAATTCATAGCCTGCCATATACCAGGAGTCGCACATAGGCGAGCTGTTCAGTGGGTCCCTCAGGGCTGGCCTCAATGCAATGAGAACACAGGCTCCCATATACAACATCTTTTCCCATAATAACCATCTGCAAAATACCTCTGATTTCTGTTATGATCACTTGGTCTGTCCATTCACTGTGATGTCATGCAGCTCATGCAGGATTTGAAATCCATAGAGGCCAAATGACAGAAAGTGACACGTTTTGTTCTTGTGTATTTAAAAACAAGACACCGGAAGTAGCAAGGCAGCATTTGGAAGCTAGATGGATGTTTGTCAGACTCATTGTTAGTAAACTTAGAACTGCTCCTGAGGGTGCACTGTGATGTGGGATTTATTTCTTTAAGAGCTAACCTTGGGACTTATCAATGTCACTGCAGTGACAAGCCTTCAAGCAAGTTGTATTGCTATAGCAACACATCCTCCAAAGGTAACCTGCTTCGGGCAGTCATGAGTTCAACTCAGGTAAGCAATGAAATAGTAGTTCAAAACAAAGAAATAGCAACACAAATAACTTAAAGTTTTAAGCACCTTTCTTTCTGTTGTAAATAAGGAGTCAACACAAATATTACATTTTATATTCATCATTCAGAGGTCTTAGACTTTCACATGCATAGCTATTCCTAATAATCAAGCTGTGTGTAAAGTTTAAAGTTAAAAAGTTCAAATTAGTTTTCTTATTTTCATTGAATGAAATACAGTGACATTGTTCTTGCTTGATGATGTTCTAAATCAGTCATAGTTATGACCATAATACATAAATCTGTTCTCTGCATTCCATAATTCCAATTCCTCACTACAAATTGACACTAAATGGCAAAAAATGTGGACACCTGACCATCAGGACCACATGTGAGTCTTCCACAAACTGTTCCACAAACTTGAAAGAACACTGAAGAACAATTGTTTACAACATGGTCTCACAAGGTTAACTTACTTTGGCCCAAGCTCTGACCTCAACCACAATGAACACCTTTGGTATGATCTGGACGCCAGGCCTCCTCACATGGCATCAGTTCCCGACCTCACTAATACTCTTGTGGATAAATGAGCACAAATCCCCTCAGCTATGTTACACAATATATATATATATATATATATATATATATATAAATTATGTATATAAATTGCAAACATTATTTGTATCTGCATTAGAAAAACATAGGTATTAACATGGAGTTGGTCAACCTTTGCTGTTATAAGCTATATATATATATATATATATATATATATATATATATATATATATACGTATATATATATATATATATATACGTATATATATATATATATATATATATATATATATATATATATATATATATATATATATATATATATATATATAAACACTGGTTTATTCATTCAAAAAGTGAATATGATGGACTTTGCAGAAAACAACAAACAATGTGAACTGTATAAACCAAATCCTTGGTGCATATCTTCCATTCCTGGTTAGAGACTCATTTTACAGGAAGCAACCATGAAGTGAGGTCAAGAGGTAGAGTATGTAGTGTCTAAAACCATAAAAAGCTGTGCTACCTGTGAATGACAACAATGAAGTGCCCACAGACACATGAAAGTACTGTGTGGCAGGACAGAAACAAGGCTGCATGAGAAAAATGAGGTCTGATTTAGCCAAGGCACAGTGGTTTGCATGTTCCCAGCAGCGAGCCATAGTGGTGGCATTAGGGTCAAAGAGGCAGGAGAAGATGGAAAGCAGAGGGCTATTTTATCCATAAAGTGGGCAGACAGGGCTCACTGCCTTCCCTGAGCTTCCTTCTGCAATACTGTCCCACTTCATGCCACAAGTACACTGCCACCTCCTGCCCACTCCTTAGACAGCAGGAACTCAGATGTCATTCACATTCTCCTCCTATCTTTTTTCACCCTCCCTTTTTTCCTGCTTCAGAGTTGTTAGTAGAGAGTGCAGACATATTCAGGTCACTGATGGAAGGCGCAGAAAATGCGATTTCAGCACCCCTGCTGGCTGGACATGTAGTGGGTGAGAGATCTGCAAAGAGGATCGGAGGCTGCTGGGGAAATGAGGAGAAGGGAAAAGCTCATAATGCATTAGAATGCAGGACTGGGTTGACATACACACTTGACTTTCCATATAGAGAGTAGGCCCTGCATGTATTTTCATTTGATAACGTCATGCTGTACACCAGCCAACCACTGGAGCCATTATGTCCACACCAGTCAGATCACTCTGGTAGTTGCTGGTGTCTGATATTACACTGATGGGTCTAAGGCATACAAGGGGTCAAAGACCACTAGCAAAATGAGACCAAACAAGAGAAAGCCATACCCTTTTTTCAGGACAAGGTAGTGTTGCAGGTGAAAGGTTAAATATGGCAGCAGAGTGGTGGTTCATCAGTGGTATGATGAAGTCAGTTGGCCATACCGACTTACCTGAGGACATCCTGTTAAACCTGCACAGATTTCATATCTAGGGTCAGCCCTTTCCACCTAATAAAACCTACTGCTGATGAAAGCACAGTTTAAGGACAGGTGGCAAAATGGGGTTGTGGGTAATGGGGGGTGCATTGCCAGACTGGATAAGACTCAATTTGAAAAGCCTGTATTAGGAAATGACTATTTTTGGCCTCCATCATGTCATACAGCAAGGGCATTTTACTTGCTGTTTGCTGGGGGGGATGCAATTTTACAGCCCTTTCTGCAGCAGGATTTACTGGATGTGCATTTAATAGTTTATATAGTTGACTGCAAGCAGCAGGGATTAAAGATAGAGTGTTGTTCGGAGCAGGATCTTGGGGAATATATTTATCCACATTCAAACTTGGGGAACTTGTTGAAATGCCTGGCATACTGACCTTGAGTTGGGCCAATACTGTACCTCCACAGCCTAATGGCTACCTTAAAGGACATAGGTGTCTATCCCCCGATTCCAAAAGAGTATTTTCAGTGTGACAGATTCAATAGTTATGTTATTCCCTAAATATTTCTCCTTTTTAGCTCTCCATTGAGCTAGCAATTTACATCATTTGTCACTCATCCCTTCACATTCTTGTTGCCCCCCTAATATCTCAAGACACTGTGGCTTTGATCCTATTGGCTTCTGAGTGTTGTTTGCAATACACAAACACAGTACCACAGAGCAATACCAAACAGTTCTACAGTGATACCTCTGTGTCATTTACTCTGGCACTGGCGGGCAGCCTCACGGCTAGGCTGAAAATTAAACAGAGCCTCCCTCCCCACCTGTGGCCTGCCTATGTGCGAGGTTTAGTGTGGTGATTCTGTGGGCCCATGTTTGTGAACAGGCCCCTAACACCAAATTGCCATGCCTTGAACACAGCCCCCACCAGCTGGACCAAACACTGGCCAGCTCTGACGGATTTACACACCTGCCTGAGGGGCCTATGACTGCCCCAATGGCCCAGGGCTCAAAAGCATTCTGCCACTAACAGGCAGAGGATGGGGACTTCTATGTTGCCCAAGAAATTCTTCCCAGTCTCTCATCAGCAGGCAAGCACAGTGCTTGCTTACAGTGAGAACCTGTTAGGTGTAAACACTTTTTTGAGGGGGTTGACAGCAGCTAGACAGACACACTTCACACTACAGTCCTTTACAGTTTGTTCAAGAGAAAGTCCACAAAAAAGCACTTGCAGATGCTTATCCTGAAGGCTAACTGTGATGTTTATTCAACAGTAGCTAACACTACCTGAAGGTGTAAGCTTGGTTTCCAAACAGCATTATAGCTTGAAATCACAGTGCAATATTCCAGTAAATGTCTTTTTTTACATCAAAGATTTTAAAACATAAATAAACAAGTTGGCTGATGGTGAATTGTGGGGTTTAACAATATACGTTGTCATTGCAGCAAACAGAAACCCAGATACAGATTTAGATTACCAATAAGGAAGCCAAGGGTGAGAGTGGCAGTGAAAAATTTGAGAAACCTTGTTTCTTGAGAAAATCTCAAGAAAACCGTGAGAGAAACCCCAGTCAAAAAGGAAACCTCTTCAGCCTATTCTGTGTGACACCAGCTAATGAGGTAATAAATCATTGCAGTAAAAACAAACCATCATGTGTATAAACAGATTGTGGATAAGAATCCTGGGATAAGCATAGGACAGGTTTTATGATTACACCAGCTGTTAAAAGGTAAAAATCTATATCTTCCAGGTCAATTCATGTAATGAATTAAGAATAATGTTTGGTTCTAAGCAGTTTTTATATGTTTTTAAATGTTTAGCTTAGCTCAAAAACACTTTATTATGGACATATTATGGCCACACTCAATGGCTATTTTATCAGTTCATTTTGGAAGTAAACAGTTGCTCATATTTATACGTAACATCTGTTGTTCTTCATTACTGGCAGCCCTTCTGCTACTTTCTTCATCGGTATACCATCAGTAGTACCACAAAAGGACAACCGCTGAACAAATATACCTAATATATTGGCCATAAGGTATACAAGGTATCTAACAGCACATTTGTGTTCAAGCCACATATTTCAGGTGAAATCTATATTTTATGATTACAAGAATGTTAAAATGCTCCACAGCCATGACTTAAGCATTGTGCAATTGAATCATGATGCAAAGTATTGATCGAAGAACAATAAAATGCAATGTTTGATTAGAAATTGGTCAATAATCATGGCAGGCCCTTTGAAGGTGACCCATATTTTATATTTTTCGTTTACAGATGGTCTACTGAAAAAGAAATATGGCTAACAGTGCATGTGGGGCATGTGAAAGGGCGCAGGTTCCTTAAAGGGCCAGTGGAGCGAGGATGAGCCAGACTGACCAGGAGGAGGAGGAGTGTGACGGGAAAGGCTGAACAGCTACACCACTCACACAACCTGAACAACCAAAATAGAGTCATAAGACAAGAAACAGGTCAAAGACAAGAAATCTATAGACTTTATAATTAACAGTGACAAAATGGAAAAATGTTTTATAGAAGTCATTTTAACCATAGCAACAGGTGTTTAAAATCATGTGGACAGCTAAAGCTGAGCACTGCCATGGACAGAAGCAAAATGGCTAGCAAACAGATACAGATTGAGGCTTGGGAAAAACAGTATTTAGATATTTAGAGAGGCTAAAACTACTCCACTCCATGCAATTATAGCCAAGCCAACCTTTTAAAGGAGAAAACAAGGCATGAAAAGGAGGGTAAAAAATTGACCCACTTAAATACTGCCAACAAAAACTAGTTTGGGTGCCTTTGTTTTGCTCTGCTTTTCCCCGACACCATGTCTCACTTTTGATAAGAGTGAAAGAAAACGTTAGGGAGAAATGATTGTTGTGTGATGTTTACAGTGGCCGAATGGGGAACAAATTATGCTGTCAGGGACACATCCAGCCTGGACTAGAAGCAGACAATTTAAAATTTTCACTGTTCAACACCTTTAATGACTCATAATGCAAGAGGTGTGGCCGTTCCTATTAAATGTGTGGCTGAATCAATAAGAGGCATAATTGGAGTTGTTAGAGCATATTATAACACGGCTATTATGTGGCAGTACAATGTTGTTCTGTAAACTGTTATTACAGGGGAAGAAGCTCTTTGCGTAGGAGGCAGTAGGGGGAGTGCTTGTGAATGGGGGTTATATGCAATAGTTGCCACTATCTGCTGTAATCATCCCTCCCTTTATTGACAGGGACCTCACTCTCGTCTCTCTCGCTTTTGTGTACTCTGCAATTTCCTGCACTACACAGCCCCATTTTTTAAACACAGATTGTGCATTTCTGTTGCCATGATTGTTTACAGATATGAAGTTGGGACTTGTACTTGTTAACCTCACTTTCATTTACTTTTTTTTTTTTTTTTTTTTTGCAATTTCACTTAACTTTATCGTTCACGTTATTGATGACATGCTGTTTGAACTTGAGTGAATTCTAGACATAAGAAAGCACACTGAAAAGATCCTCTCGTGCTTCTATAGGTGAATTACACTCTATGACAGTAAAAAAGTCTAGTGCAGTGCACCAGACTGGCCTTAATGTACAGCAGTGCGGCACGTCAAACAGATAAATGCATGCTGCTGACTTTGATGGTGACAAGCGAAGTGAGGGGGCTGCAGTGATACACATGTGGCGTCTCATAAAGAAGAGCCCAGGTGACACTCCCCAAAATGGATTCTGATATATACTGCTGACAACAGGCTACTGAGAAAAAAAAAAGGAGCGTAAGGAGACATAATGGACAAGAATTTATGTATCTATTCATTTATCAGTGTACAGTAGACATGTGTGGTCAAATCCAAAGCCAATTCTTTTCATGAACAGAAAGCTCGTGCATTTCACACATTATTAATTCTATCCACAACAAATTTTATTTCTGCACTGATTTAAATGCTATTTAAAAATAACTGTACTTCATTGCTATAGTATTTTTTTTTTTTTACTGGCCTACTCATATTTTATTACTTTATTTGAATATTATTAAAATTAAATATTTGTACACATACGTGCATTTCCACGAAAAAAAGTTTTGTCTTCTGTCGTTTAGCCAATGAATGCCTAATTTAAATCAATTAAGCATCCAGTAGAAGGAAGTTCTTCAATGTACTTTAATAACCACCAAGAATCATGTCAATTCATCATCTGCTTTGTACGTCATTCTACAGAATGTAACTAGTAATATCGCTATCTGTGTACATTTCGATATGGATAATACACCAAACGGCTGTGTTGACCTTGAGCATGAGGCCCTACCATAATAAAATATTTCAGTATGCTGAAATGAGCAAAGGCTCGTATAAAATGAAGTCTTTCCTTTGAACATCTAGAAGACATGAACTCCAAGTAGTTTTAAAGAGCATGCTGAGGTAAATTTGGCTTAAAATGCTAACATTAACTGGATATATGTAACATAGACCATACGTTTTCTTTGTTTTTTCTTTGTACTGAAGAACTGTGAGTATGCTCTCAGTTAGTCAGTGGCTAGGTTAGCTCCCTGATGGGAATCTGACCATGAGAGTGTGGGTGCCTGCCTCTGGACCACCAGGAGGCTTGCTAGTTAATAGTAAATTCATTTTCTACCGCTTATCCGAACTTCTCGGGTCACGGGGAGCCTGTGCCTATCTCAGGCGTCATCGGGCATCGACGCAGGATACACCCTGGACGGAGTGCCAACCCATCGCAGGGCACACACACACTCTCATTCACTCACACACTAATTTTCCCAGAGATGCCAATCAACCGACCATGCATGACTTTGGACCGGGGGAGAAAACCGGAGTACCTGTAGGAAACCCCCGAGGCACGGGGAGAACTCCAGACACACAAGGCGGAGGCGGGAATTGAACCCCCAACCCTGAAGGTGTGAGGCAAACGTGCTAACCACTAAGCCACCGTGCCCCCAATTAATAGTAAATATAAAAAAATATTTTTACTTTTAATTAAAACTTTTTTCAAATACATAGAATTGCACAGCAAACTTAAAGATAGCATTGGGTGTTTTCAGGCGTCGCTTTAAAAAAATATGTATTTTATAATTTACCTAATATTTAGGTTATTTCTTTTACATTTTTAAAGTGGCAACTTTTTTTTTACTTTTACATAAGTATGATTTGTCTACTACATTTGCAATCCTGTATTTCACATTTTGTAGGAAAAAAGCTCTGTAACAAAGCAATAGCAATAAGCTAATGCAGAAAACTCTTCAGTGGAGCATCTCATTGACTTGGGGTCAATCAGAAGAGGTATGAAGTTATAACAATTACAACAATTACACAAATCCAGTCCAGTGTACAGAGTTTTAAATCACTAGTCAGATTTGTATTTTTTTTAATCCCACTTCACACAGCAGACACCATGTGAGTGTGAATGAACAGGCTGGAGTGTCCTCATCATGAGTATTAGACTATATTAATCATAATGCAGGACAGAGGTCTTCTGAACATTTCTGGATTGTGAGAACCAACATTTTTCAAACAATACAGCAAATCAGATTACTACTTTCCTAAAATATGATGGCTTAAATTTTGGATCCAGGTTAGATTTTAATTGTTTTATAATTTTTTTTTGTTTTCTTGTTTGTGTAAAAGTGGCTTTAAACTCACAAGAGGATGAAAGCAGTTTATAGCAGCATTATTCATTGCACATTGTGTTTTATTTTGATAAGACAGCCTCTGGATGTCTCGTAAACCTGTGGCTAGAAGAGAATGACACCATGGTGTAATTGTGACTAATTGTGTTGTGTGACTCTGTCACTGTACATTTAGAAATGCTTTGATATGGTAAAATGCCCATCAGGCTTTATTAGACATCCAACAAAGTAAGAACATTTACTATGTTATCAAACTTCACCTCATATCACATATTCTGCCCATGAGTACAGTGATCATATAGCAGCTTGCATAGCTATTATCTTTTAAGTACTCTATCATACTTAATTAGCATGTTTAAATCAGATTCAATAGGGAGCAAGATAAGAACTGACCCAATTGCAAAGGCAGAACCTTTAGTTTGGCCAAAGTTGAATGTACTCTATCACTACATTTATTCTTCTCTGTTGAGGCAATTCTGTAAATCTGTTCACCAAAGAAAACAAAAGTTTCGTCAAACAGAGTATCGTTACATGTAATGTAACATAATGTCACTTTCTTTCTTTAACAGCTCTCTTATTTACTGTTTAGTTTAAATTCCCAAATGTCTTAGTTTCATAACACAACTTAACAGTTTATGTAGTGAGCGCAAGTCATAATATAAGTGGTTTTAGTTTGGCAACTATATGTTTTTCGGTCTAGTTGTGTTTTTAATGTACTGTAATTGACAATGTAGGGTGACTCGGAAGTTCGTCCCAATGTGCAACATCCTATAATCCTTTAAAATAAAGAGTCTTGAGGTTGCGGCTTTCAGAAGGGAACACACCTGATGTCTTGTGATTTGCTTTTGTTATGCGAACAATGAGAAAAATGGTTTTACATTAATATTTCTTCTTATCTATGGTTGTCTAGTTAGATTGGTCTAGTTAGATTGGTCTAGTTAGATTGGTCTAGTTAGATTGATACTCCCATGATTCTGCTTTACAAGTTCATGTTATCATATGTTAAGTAAGGAATAAAACACAACAGGGCTTACTGTTACAGGACAATAATCAACAATAGAAAGATATTGTTACTATCCAGCATTTTATTTAGTGTGCTTTTTTTTATTAATTAGTGACACTTTTTACTCATTTACAGTTGCATTTTGTTGTTGGATATTTGGGAGCAGTTACCTTTTATCACTTATATTACAGCAGTTTTAAATAGTCAATAAGTCAAAGCTGCATATTAGAGAGAAACCCCCCAAAAAGTCCTGAAATGATTTCCATAAATTCTGATGTCTATTTACAGATTTGATAAATTCTATATTGTTCATTATTAAATAACAGCATGTTATTTAAATTTGTTTATTATGAGATGTGTTTATTAGAATTGTGTGCTTATTTATTATTTATTCATTGTTTTTAGTCGTTTTACAATATAAACTACTAGTATGAAGTATGAACATTAACATGATAACATACTATAATACACACATTAATACAAAACAGTGACTGAATTACATCCAGCAGATTTAGGAATTCAACACTACTATAGCATAAACCATAATAATGCCACAGTTTTACTAGTGTGCTTTAGGATAGCATTCTTATTATATATTTGTGTTTTATACTGTCATGGTTTTACAATGGAATGGTAACAATGGCTGTTATATCATGACATTACACTAGTTTTACTGCAGTATTTTTGTTATTTGTTATGGTACTCCTATGACATTACCATAGGTGGCTATACAGTTGAAAGTCATGGACTAAATATTAGGTTAATAGATCATATGGAAGAAATAGGTAGTTCTTTTTTTTGTTTGTTTGTTTGTTTTCCCTATTTTCATCCCACTACAATTTATAGTTTATATTTTATTATAGTTTGTAGGCATAAAATACACATTTAAGCCAGTTACAATCTTCAGACGGCAGCTGGAAGACTGATGGAATAAAGGGAAAGTATTTGCAATTATTCTGTGCTCTGTAAAAGACAAGGAATAGAAAGAGTCAGTCACTGTGACAGAGTGAACAGGTGCAATAGCATGAGTGAGGAAGAAGAAGGAGAGGGCAGAAAGGGTCAGAAAAAAGATAAAAAGCTAGAGAGAGGCCATGCTAGTATAGAGAGGGAGAAGAGAAGAGGGAATAGGGTCAGATGAAGAAACAGGAATAAAGGTAAAGAGAAGAAAGGTGGAGGTGAAGAGTGTGTGACGGAGTGAGAGGAAGAGAGGAGAATAAGAGAGAGAGAGAGAGAGAGAGAGAGAGAGAGAGAGAGAGAGAGAGAGAGAGAGAGAGAGAGAGAGAGAGAGGTTAATAGCAGGCAGAGGGCTCAGGGCTGATAGAAATGCAGAGCGCGTCTGGAGCCTGGCGTTCGGTGATGGGCTGGAGCTCAGATCTGGCGCACGCTATAAAAGAGCTCATTGAAAATAATTCAGAGTGACGGCTGTGCAGGCCCAGAAACAGGAGACGCAGAGAGAGTGAGAGAGAAAGAGAGAGACAGAGAGAGAGAGAGAAAGAGAGAGAGAGAGAGAGAGAGAGAGATCAGGCTGAGTAGAGAGAGATGGAAATGTGGGAGCTGAGGAGGGGAGGGTTGGTTTGTGGAGAAGATAAGCTGAGCAGGAGGGGAGGTACAGTGTGGACATGGTTTATAATGCACAGCTGAGAGGACACATGACAATGATAAGGAATAAGTAAGTAATGTAAAGGAAAAGTAAACAAAAACACAGAAAAGGGGAAAAAACTGTAGTGAAGGATGGTACAATGGTGACTCTACAATCTATTGCAAAACTGAACTATAAAAGATACACACTGAAAAAAAATTAATACTTTAGCCATTGAGATATATATATAAAATATAATATATGATTTAAATAATAATACAATATAATGTGATGTGGTAGCTCAGTGGTTAAGGTGTTCGACTACTGATCGGAAGTTCATTGGTTCTGCAGGGCCCCTGAGCAAGGCCCTTAACCCTCAATTGCTCAGGTGTATAAACTGAAATTAAAAAAAATGTATGTCACTCTGGATAAGAGTGTCTGGTAAATGCTGTAAATGTAAATATAATATCTGGGACTTTTTGCAGAGATTCATTTTGAAAATGTCTTATTCTATAGGCAGATTGTTTTGCTTCTTTCTAGAACTAAAAGCTTTAAATAAAAATCCATCTGCTATTTCCAAGTAGGCTTTTCCAACCGAATGCTTTCCCTCTCAGATTCCTATTCTTGGCTGACAGAAGCAGAAGCTATTGTAGCCCATTCCCCAGAG
>NC_062528.1:14143748-14176248 GCF_022655615.1 Tachysurus fulvidraco | reverse complement strand
AAAAACCCAGATCTAATTGTATGGCTAGTAAACTGCAGGTCTTCATACAGTATGTGCTTTTTAGACAGAACGTACACTGAATAATCAAGGACGTGTTGTAGAATTTGTGGAAGAAGTCATTGTTTTTAAAGCCTTCTGTAACCTACAGGCCTCATTATACATAGTATTTATTAGGGAAGTTGGCTTTTTTGTCAAATTTTTAGGCAAGTATTTTATTAGCCTTAATTAGTGAGAAATTAAATAGATTTAATATATAAATAATATATAAGTTATATTATATAATAATAATATATTATTATATCATGTATAGTTTCTATTATTCTATGATAATTAGGGTAGCGGCTGTTACCTTGGGTCAAGAGAAGAAGAAAAAGCAGGAATGGAGTGACCATCAACAGTTTTTAAGTTGCACTAGGATTGTTTAGTTTGCTTTCATATTGGGAGAACTGAATTCTATATACTTATGTTCTGAAGTGCTATTCTAACAACTAAATTAGAAATGTATGTTTTAAATAATGCTTATAAATAGAAATAAATCAAGTGGTAGTAATATTATCAATGCCAATATGCATAACAAGTCTCATAACAATATTATTGCAGAGGACAAGGCAAAAAACATGAGTTTTCTACATGAAAGGTACTGACGATAAATTGTAGGTTCTTATCATAAACAACAGCCAGGCTATCTCTTTTTCCTTTTAGTCATGGTTTTGAAAGACAAAGGAAATAGCAAATACAGTTCTGGGAATTCATTAGCTATTTGCCTGGTTTCCTGTAAAAGCATGTCAAGAGTACCGTAAGTGATGCTATTAAGTAGATTAGCTTTATCAGTTAGAGCACGATAATTTAACTGAACAAAGGAGCAGGGTCAAAGAGTAGTTCTGGGAAGGATATGGTTTGATTAATTCTTGGCAAAAGGTCTACAATTAGTAAGCTTTGATGTACAGTGACGTGTGCAACCTGTCTGCCCACTGAGGTAATAGTGGAGTGCTGAGTGGCACATATTGAAGTCAAGTCAAGTCAAGAAGCTTTTACTGTCATTTCAACCATATATAGCTGTTGCAGTACATAGTGAAATGACAACGTTTCTCCAGGATCAGGGTGCTACAGTCCTAGCCACATAAGGTGCAACTGTGCAAACAGTGCAGGACAAGACAAACAAGACAGACAAGACAAGACAGTGCAGACAAAAAGTTACAAGACAATATGAAAAGTACAAAAAAATACAATACACAAAAGACAATAAACAGTAAACAGAAACAGCGTAGCATTATTTCACGTAGCATTATGGATAAAGATGGGTGTAAAGAGGGTGAATATGATGCCTGTAACCACATCCAATTTAGGTTTAAATACAAATTCATTGTGCTCAAGAAGAGCCTCAAGGACAATGTCTCTGGAGGTGTTTTTTTCTCCACTGATCTGGAAGACATGAACTTAGCTACTGTGTATTACTAGTAACACTATGTATTAGATGACCAGGGCCAATAAAGTGCACAGAGTAATTGTAGTCATATTATTTCTAGTTGAAACTGATAGTGGCTCACTAGACGCCGATGGTCAGTATGCATCGATCTACAGTCTAGGCTAAATTTAGTTCACCTTCAGATGCCTTTAGTACTAATGTGCCACAGGATCTTCATTTTAGTATCACTTCTATTTAAGTTTCCCCACAAAAGACCATGAAATCATTGTCACTATTAGCTCTGGGTTTCATAGTAGAAATCCTGGTATATGGTAAATACGCTGTTGTTTTCACTGGGGAGGTCTTGTATTTCAAAGGCTTGTGTTTGTCATGGAAATGATTCCTAACCGAGACTTCGATATGCTAATGTCCTCAAAATACTTTTTCCATTCTCCCCTACTAAGATTAAAGCTCTTTAGTTGTCTGATTATATAGGAAAGATCAACAGCTAAACATTTCCCTACTGAACCTGAATTAATTTGGCAAGAAATTGCTCAGTAAGTGTTCGAACGCTTCCTTGCACTTGCTTGAAGTGCGTTAGGTCAGGACTCTTTCCGCTCAAGCTGTAGCCCTACTTTTATCTTGGCAGCAATTCTCAACTGTATTAAGACAGCTTTCATCAGTTACCCCCCTTCCGACTGCCCAAAAATTATGCATTCTCTTTTTTCTTTCTTCCCAACTTTTTATTAATTCAAACACTACAATCTTACACCAAGCAATTTCAGCTAAATGCAAAGTATAGTTTAACAAGCCCGGCTAATATGAATCCCATGAGTGAGCTGCAGGAGCGAGACACAGGCAGCGTGGAATTCCTGTCAGATACTGAATCTCCCATCGACGTGTCTCTGGCATGCCTCAGTATGATGGGAATTAATCATTCTGTCTGTTGACAGGTACTGACAAGATGTCCCTTTTATATTCACACAATTTTTCTCCATGATTTATTTAAGGGCCACAAGCTTCGAAGTCGGTGCGAGTCTGCATAGAACTTTTTCTGTCCCTTTTTGCTTTCTTTCTCATTTAATGGGCCCATCAGCTCCCCTACCCCCTTCTCACTGAGTGACAATAGACTCTCATTTACCATCTGTAGGCGTTGCGGAGGCTTATGCATCGTATGCTTAAACTGACAGGATCTAGCTGAATGAACAATGCAGAGCAAAGCAGGAGACAAACTCTTTCACTTTAAAAAGCTCACCAACTGCCTCTCTGAATCCCAGTCTGATCTAAGGTACAATGTAGTTAATTGCTGCATAATTGATTTTACACCACAAATCGTGTTGAAGTCTCAGTTCAGATTGCTCACTGATTGGTGTTGATTTATATCTAAACAAATAGCAGCAAGGTTTATGTTTATGAGCTCCTTCTGTTAATGTTCTCGTTCTGTATTATTCTATAGTATATTAACATTAACATTGTCCAGAAGAACACTGATATGGTGATGTTTTTTGTGTGAAGATGATTAATTTGTCTTTTTGTGCAAAAAGACTTCAGTAATTGTTTATAGTTGTTATAATATTTGATAACATGAACTTATTTGGTTTCTAAACTATAATGTATACAATGGCAAATTAATATTGGATGAAAGGAATAAAACAATGGGACACGATGTCTTTGGGAAAGAAATAACTTCATGGTGGTAAAAATAACCTAACTTTGGGCCACATCAGTTATTTTCCTTTAGCATTGAGCACTGCTGTGTTTTTATTCTTTTTCATTACAGAATGCAGTTGAATCTTCTACATTAAGACCTTGCATTTTTCTGTGTAGAAATTGTGACTGATCATTTCAAAATAAAAAAATTATGCATTTTTTGTGTGGAAATATTTCACTTGATTAACTTTTTATGTTTTCAGCTTGTGTGTAGATTAACATTTAATAGCCGTGACCTAAAAAGCATTTTTTTTATTCAAACTTTTGTTTTAACCTATATATGTCCTTATTCTTGTTTATCCTCATATATCTCATACTTTTCTCTGTTCTGAAAAACTAGATATACATTTGAACATCGGAAAAGTTTCTTTGAGAAGTTTGTCTTTACTGACATTGTGAAAATCCTTATAAAGCATATCTGGTTCATGGAACGAGGAATGGATGGAGGGATAAATTGTGTAACAATGTGAATGGCTAGTGCTCTGAGCCAGGAAAAGCTTATTTTAACTCAGCTAGCGTCGCAGGTCTGTGCACTGATTCATCTCACTGCAGCAGTACATCTCAAAGCTTTACTGCCTCTCCTCCAGAAGCAAACACTTTGCAAAATCTGAGTCAGTGCGATTCCGAAAGCAGAATCAAAGGGCTGCAGAGATGCCATGAGACATGAACCGAATTTCCTCCTTCAGTGTTTTTTTTTTTTTGCTACCTTTCTGTGTGACTTTCAAAGCCTTATAATATGTTGAGAATGAGACAGTAAAGATGCTTTCTGGTGCTTTACTCTCGTCAGTGCAGTACACATCACAGCTGGAGTTTGTTGTTGAATATTTATGTGCCAATGTGAAATCTAAAGACCAGTAAGATCTCAAAGTATCTCATACACAATCCTTGTTAGAGGAGTATACATGCTCAAGGCCATGTTAGGGCTTAGAAAAGGCTTTCTGATGAAAAAAACCTGCTTGGCCATTATTCATAATCGAGTTGAAGTTGGTTTCTCTGAGATGACCTGTGTGAAAGTGGAGAAGTTGAAGCAGAAGCAACACGGATGACAGATTTTACTTGTTGTAGGAAAACAGTACATGGGGAAGTGTGTGTGGTACTTAGAAGTTCCAGATGAAAGTCACTTGTGGATCCCATAAGGTTCTACATAGAACTTTTTAAAGAACTCTTGAACCTGAAATGTATGCATTTTTTAATATTTATGTGAATTAGGTGCTAATTTGTTGGCTGGAGATGCATTTTTATTATTCCTCTTAGAACAGTTGTCTCTCGCTCTGATGTCACAGGGGGAAATTTCAAGTTCAGTCACAATGGTGTTTAATATGAGAAATATTTGTTAAAATTTCTGTTAGCTCAAAAAACAAAAGAGCAAGAGCTTTTTTCTAAACCTCACCATGCTCCAGCAATGGTTTATGTCATATTAATGAGAAATCCAACATAGGTTTAGTGGATCTACAGAAGAGACTGTTTAGCAGTCTATGAAATGACAAACACGATGGTGTTGACTGTGGTATTAGCACGCTTCAGCAGAATGTACAGATGAGAAGACAGACAAAAGAACTAAAGTGCTGCTACACTGTTCTCTCTTTAGGTAGAGATGACACGAGCAAGATGGCACTTCTATGAGCAGGTAGTCAAACAGCATTGCGCGTAATACAGAAAATCAGAAACAAAGGTGAAAGCAGAACCTGTCGATGAGAGGATTTTAAACTTTAAAATTCGACAGAGTGAATTTCTAGACGTGTTAAGATTTAGACTACAAATCAAGACATTGGAACTATAAGAATCTGACAAGTGAAAGCCGACACGTTTAAGCAGTGTATTAGAGTGAAGTTTTAAGAGGCTCTGACCATCTCTAAAGTTGGTTTGAATGAAATGGTCAGTGAATGTGATCCAATAATTCCAACAGATTATCTGATAAATGTGTTAAAATCTTAAAGGAGTCACAGATGCGGTTATGACAGATATAAATTTCAGAACTTTTGACAGACATATTGTGAATTTCCTGTATGGAGGACTGGTTTTGAGATTCCCCAGCCTGACAGTGCAGCGTATTCCATAACATGGGAAACATTCATCAACATTTGTATGACACCACAGTAATAACTTTAGGGATACGTGTTGTTTTTTTGTTTGGCAATTAATTTGCTATTTGTCACCATTGTTTTGTTCCGCCCTGGAAAATAAATGTTGTTGACATTGTACAGTTCCTGCACAGTGGTAGCTTTTGTCTTGCCAGGTGCAACAATTCTCTCTCTCTCACACACACACACACACACACTCTTCCTCCTCTCTCTCTCTCTCTCTCTCTCTCTCTCTCTCTCTCTCTCTCTCTCACACACACACACTCTTCCTCCTCTCTCTCTCTCTCTCACACACACACACACACTCTCCCCCCCCCCCTCTCTCTCTCTCTCACTCTCCCTCTCCCTTCTCTCTTTGAACAGCAGTGCTCCAGCTCCCCTTCTCCCCACTGAATCGGTTTAATTAGTCACCACTGTCTGTTGTCAGTGTTGCAGTGCTGGCTCGTTCAGCTCCCGTGGTGCCTCGCCCGTGCCAGAATTCTGAGCCCAGCGAACGCTCTCAGAAGCATCGAGGGGAACCAGCAGGCTTTCAGAGGGGGAGAGAAGCACTGAAATGTGCCGCTGGCCTCTGCGGAGTCAACTTTGTATGTTTGCCCGTATTTGTTCTTGGTTAACGTAGGTGTTTTAAAGAGCGTAAGCTCACGGGTGGGTAAGATGGGAAGATATGCAAGGTTGTGTTAGTGTGTCACAGTTGTGACTCCACCGGGTGTTGCTCCACCAAAGTGGATTAGTTTTTTAGCATGTTAAGTGGATTCTGGCAAGGAAGGTGCATGTGATTCTCTTGGAATAACATTAAAGGAGAATTACAGGGTGTCAGACCCCAAGTGACTCATCCAGTCGAGGCAGAGCCTATTTTTGGACTGAACTTCAGATGTCATTGTGGTAAATACAGCATGGAATAGGTGAGAAGCGTCCCAAATTTCCTCTTTCCCTCATCACTATTAAAGAAAAATAGGGAATCAGTTGGACAGGTCGTGTATACTGAATCAGATAATTACTGTTCTTCTGCAAACACATGATGTGTTTGACAATGCTGATTGGACTGCAGATGTACTGTAAAAGTGCTTAAATCTGCAGCATTGGTAACAGGCTTTTATTAAAGCATAGATGCATTTGATTTAAATGAATAGGAATTGATTGTGAACATTTGCACATTGTCAGAAAACCTGAAACAGCTGTTCTGAAGCAAAGCAAACAGTAATTTTCCACATCAAACTTTGCATATGTAGAACATTGGAAATGAAATTCACAGGCCCAGTGAACGTGCAATGAAATGGCACCAGGGTGGGAAATGAAAGTCGACCTTCACCCGTTTACACGAGCTACAAAGCATTTTCAGTCATTTTGTCTTATTCTGTCTTTGAAAGAGAAGTCACATTGAGGCAGTCCCAACAATCTTCTCATTGCTGGAGGCTCAAGATGTTTTTTTCTGTCCAGCAGCTGGCAGTTTTCTCCAAAAATACAAAACCATTGTAATGATTGATGGAATAAGCCAACAGAAGCAACTCGCATGTTGTTTCTATTTTTTCCATCCTGCTGTTCAAACCCTGTTTTTTATCTATTCAGTTAAACATCATGGTGTGTCTTGACTGTTATGTTATTCCTCTCAGCAAATAAAAAAGTAAGGAATAAAGAAATAAAACAGGAAATAATCACCAACAGGGAGATGTGATTCGACTTGGCATGAAGTGGAACTACTGTTTCCACCCTGAAGTGGATTATTTTGCTATAACTTGTCCCAAAGTGCTTTTATTCCTCTTGTTCAACAGCAATTTCCCAATTGCAATTTTTTAAAAATGTATTAAAGCAGTTTTAATCAATTATAAATGTTTTATTTACATTAAAGTTATATTCAATGTTGTTTTGCATCCACAAAACAAAACAAGAAGCTCTTTCTTAGAGCTTCCTGACGATTTCAAGAAGCTTACTGACGATTACAGAGAGCTGTCTCATGAAACTTCTTCCTTAAATGTGTCAAATAAAACATTAAACAAAAATCACCAAATTAAACATTATATATTTTTTCTTTGTTACAAAACACTTTCAGATTTTTTATTATAGTTAAACTCAGATTCTGCCCAGGCCACATGTGTGTTTGTGAGAGCAGTAATCAAAGTCGTCTTCTTCTTTTATTTTTTTATTCAACTAGCCCACAATCTGAGAATATAATAATAATAAAATAAATTACATTTATAATAAAGTTTTTTACTCCTTTTTTAAACACTTTTGAATGGATACCAAATGCTGTGTTGATGCGTTTTTGAAGGTGAGCGCTGCTGATGTAGTCTACTGGATTTTACTGCAAAAGTAGATCAGGATTTATGATATAAAAATAATTTTCCCGTATTAGTAACAGTATTTTAATCTTGTTCCATGCTACTACTCTAAGGCTATTTCGCTGCAGTGCTATTAATTGGGAGAAATTGGTTGATACTTTTTAGTTGATAGTTGTCTTAAATATTATTCTGTCATTTGGGTCATCACTGCTTCTACTGCTGGTTGACATTCACCTAAGCTGCACAAGCATGACATACCCATAAATATAACTGTACAGATAAGGAAAATGATTGATTTTAGATTGTATATATTCCCTAGTTCCACTAAAATGGACTCATGGTTACGCCACTGGCTCAGACACGACTCATTTTTAGATGTGAGTGTAAATTTTATCAAGCAAAGCACAAAGCCAGGAGCATTGGAGGCTCAGCAGTTAAGGCTCTGGGCTACTGGCCAGAAGGTTGGGGGTTTAAACCCCAGCACCATCAATCAGCCACTGTTGGGCCCTTGAGCAAGACCCTCTCTGCTCCAGGGGTACTGTGTAATGGCTGTCCCTGTGCTCTAACCTCTAACTTCCTAACATGCTCAGATATTTGAAGAAAAGATTTTGACTGTTCTGTAACGTTGTTGTTCTTGTCCTTTGGCTGTTCCCTGTTCGGGGTCACCACAGAGGATCATCCGATCCATATATTTGATTTTGGCACTGGTTTTTACCCCAGATGCCCTCATTGGGCTTAATCAAACCCAGGCCACAGTGGTGAGAGCACAGGATCCTGATCTTAACCTATCAGGGACACTATGTTCTGTTGTATAGGTGAGATACTGTATAAAGGCTCCTTCTTTTTCTTCTTCCTTCAGCCTGCATTCAGACTATAGTCAGGGCAGCCAGGGTGTACAGATATATGATGGTTTATGGTAACTCCCTTTCGGATGAGCAAAAAAGCTGCAGTTTGTCACTATGAGATGGAACTTGTGTGTGTTGTACAATGGCAGCTGCTACACTACAGATCTTCTGTCCCGAATAGTGTGATAGTGACTGCAAGCCATTTTCAGGGTTATTTTTAATGTCAGTCCAATTCTCTGTAAATGAGCTGTGACAGTGTAAGAAATAACATATTAGAATAAGTACATTAAAATAAGCCTGTGATTTGAATTACAAGCGACACTATTGAACTGCTGCTGCTGTAGAACAGCTTGTGACCAATCAGATTCAAGAATTGAACGGTCTCTTGAATTTCTAGATCCTGTATAGCTACATAAGCACATTTTAAACTGCAGTATTTTGTCTCAGGAGTGGTTCAATTTTTTCCTTCGAGGCTTACTCTGTTTTCCTCTTTGTTTCTTTCACAGGTTTACATTCCCTGCAGAACAGCTGTTGTTCTAGCCAACGAGGAAATCGATTACTGCTACTGAAACACAGTGATTCACTGAGAGATTGATACTCAGCAAATGTGTCTCTCCACTGGTTTCAATCTAAGATTTGTGTTTGATACACCATAAGAGCCTTGCACAGTTTTTCACCTTTCCCACTCACAGCACTTTCCAAACAAGGCCTGGTTAATTTGACCTATAACATGTAATTGGGGAAAAATGGTAGATTGTAGTACAAAGAATGGTTGCTTTTACAGTGTCATACATGAATAGCATGTTTTTCTGAAACTGTTCATAAAAGCAGTACAATCTGGACCTAATCCGTTGTAACTTTTTGCTATAGCTATTCATCCCTGAAAAGTGTGTGCGCGTGTGCGTGCGTGTGTCTGTCTGTGCGTGTGTGTGGTGGAACTTCACCTTAGGGATGTGTTCATAAGATTACATGATGTAACATTCCCTTCATGACACCTGACATAAACCTACATAAATGTTTATAAAAGCTTATTCCAGTATCAGCTGTCAGCATTTGGTGATTTCGTTTTTGACAATACATAAAACTTAATATAACATTTTTTGTTAACAGAAGATTTGATTGTAACACTTTTTTAAGGCTGATTTACTTTGAGAACACAAATCACTGCACGTCAGATAATGATGCTGACCATAAACACAGTAAGCTGCACATACACTGTAACAACTCTACTACTATATGAGAGGTACTGTATGTATATTTCTTGCCATTACATGAGTTTTATTTTACTGTTTATAAGATTTTGATGAATAACCGGTGTGTACACCATATGAGGTTACATTATGGTTATTATATATAACAAGTACACTGTGCTATTAAGTCAGTTATAATCATGTTCTAATGTAAACCAGCCTAAATTATCCCCTCTGTAATGTCATTGACATCAAAGTGAACAAAATCAGATAAGACACCTGACACAATAGGAATAAGCCTAAGTCTAAGTCTATTCTGCAGTAGACTGGTGTCCAACGTGTATTTCCAGGACCAGGATAAATAAGTTACTGAAGATGAATGAATGAAATGTTTTATGTTGACTTGTGAACACACTTAAGGAAAGTATTACTGCATACTTGCAAATACTTGTAAAAGTAAATTCTTTCTATTTGTCATAACTACAAAATAAAATCTCTCAACATGTGAATTAAAATATATTTCATGCCTGAGCTGTTCAATCTGAGGAAGTGTACACTTTTGGGTAATTTCCAGGCCTGGTTTGTAATATTTTGTAATTCTGATATATTTATTTTTGTGTGCTTTGCAATATTATTTTTTCAACCACTTGACTAATGGATAGTAAGAAGATGATGTGATGATTAATTGATCTTCGTGGTAAGAACTGATCTAAAATGTCTTCAGTAGGACCGAATATCTGAAAGCAATAAAAAAACACTTCAGTGTATTGACTGAATAAGAAAAATTCTATCATCTTCTTTGAATACATTGCATTCATTTCTATTTTCTTATACTGTTCCTGATGTTCTAGGGGAGATCCTGCATTAAATAGAGAAGCTAACAAGGATTCGGGTTCATTTGAATAGTTTGATTAGGCCTAGGATAAGGTGTTATTTAATATGTATATATTAATGTGATAATGTTATAATGTTAGTTAAGGACCCATTTACCCAAGTCAACTGTAAATGAAGTGTTGGCACAAATTTTCCTTCTGTGTATTGGTCTTGTCTGTTAAATAAACCTCACAGTATTGTATAATGGTTAAATGGGCAGCAGAATGTCCCATTATAATTTTAGTCTATTATGAACTTTCCGTTGCCTGCCTTCCCTCTTCAACAACAGTGTTTTTCATTAATGTCAAGTAGCTACTTGAAAATAATGCTGGCCTGCTTTTGAATCCTCTATAGAGAAAGCAGAATGAATCTGTGTGTAAATACATTAGGGGTTATTATCCTGAATCTGCTCTGCTGAATAAATCAAGAGGCTTTTTCCTTTGCCCTCTGTGTTTAAAGAGACACCTCACTATCAAAATCCAACCACACTGTCTTGTGAAACTGTTATAGGCTTATACTGAAATCATTAATCTATACACTTCATTTTTTGTCCCCAGAAGCTAATTGAGGGATTGTGTTTTTTTTTTCTTTATGCCTTTAAGTGTAATCTGTTTTGGGACAAAAAATGTGTTGCTATTTTCACATTAAAAAGCTGTTTTCGTGAAACAAAAAAAGGCTTATTGTTATTTATGTGACTTAATCAATTATTGTGTCTTACATCTTTCAGTATAGTGGCATCCCAATTATTTGTAAAATTGGTCCCTAAATATTTCACAATAACTACACTGTAAAAATAAAATTTGATCTTGTGTCTGCTAGTCCTCACAAGTTTGGACCACCAGAAATTGTCCCCAGAATGTGGTAAAATGTCACATTTCTTTATGAAGGTATTTTCTTTCATGTGAAGTGACAGGTACTTGTTTAGCTTTAGCTTCAATCTGATTCGAAAAAAAGTGTCCTTGCTGTTTTCACATTGAAAAGTTATGTATTTGTGTAAAAAGAAATGTAGTAAGTTATCGTGTAGAAATAAAAAACTTTTGGGTTTCCCTTAAGGATCAACACAGTTTTCAACGGTTTGCAATTTTGTGGGTAAATAAATATAATATACATATACTCCAAACTGAAGTTTTGTCAAAAATATCATGTACAGATGGGTGACAAGTGAAATGAGATGTTGGGAAGAAAACGGTACTTTTGTTATCGTAGAAGGAATCCCAGATGATTCTGCTCCCACCCACACAGCACAAGCCCACTAAATGGGTTGATGTAAATCATATGATATGACCTTCACAGTCTGATCTCAACCACACTGCACATGGTATGTCCTCCTAGTATAGCTCCAGAGACTTGTACTAAGCCAGACTGAAGCTGATCTGACTCTTGTGGTGGCCTAAAAACTTACTTTTACTTTGATTACCTTACTCTTTTTTTTTGTTTTATCATTTAATTTGTCACCTGTATGTAGGCATTGTCTGTAGTGTTACCCTGAACATCTCAGGTTCTTATATCTGTTATTTTTATATTAAGATATTATAGGACTTGGAATTCCTGTTTGATGCCCAGTGTTCCTGGATACATCTTGACCCTGACCAGGGTAAACCACTTACTTAGTTGTGAGGGAGTTACTTAAAGACAGCTCTTAATGAAAGGTGCTTTCAGTAGTGGTGATGAGATTAAGTCCTATAGCAGCATACAAATGATGTAATAAATAAATAAATAAATAAATAAAAACACATGAATTTCATCATTCAGATGAGGACATAAATAATATGATAATATATATGTTTGATGCAGTATGCAGATACATACAGATAAACAGAGCTGTTCAAATATAATTGCATACGTCTTAACAGTACCTGAATAACTATTAGTACAAGATTAATGGTGCAATTATGCTGATGTATATGAATAATGCAAAGGTTCAGTAAACATTGAATAGAAATCTGCCCTGCTCTATTATAAAACAGTGCAGAAACACTTCAGGTTAAAGAAAAATACTAATATTAAGTTCAGGCAAGGGAGCAGGTGATGTTTTCAAGCAGTCTGTTGGCTACAAAGGGAACAGATCTGAGAAAACAGATCTTTACAGTTCGATATATTCAATCAGTCCAAAGAGTGGTTACAAAAATCAGGCACAACAAGACAAGCCCCAAAAAATAAAATGGCATTGCTGATGTTGGCCACAGACAATTACTCTCTCCTTATCCTTCCTAACTGATTTGTCTCTAGTTTTGTATCCTGTTGAGGTGGTACCTTCAATTCAATCAGTTTGCAGTAGTCCAGTAGTCCAGCTCCTCCAGGATTGCACATTTATATGTGCCGTCACTTGGAGGTTTGGTGTGTCTCCCAGCAGTTTCAAAAGGATGAAGGAGATATCAAGAGGTGGGCCATTACAGGAGGAGAGCAACAACCCATCAACAGGACCAGAATCTGCTCCTTTGTGTAAGGAGGAACAGGAGAGGTGCTGCCAGAGCCTACAAAATGGCTACTGCACTGCTGTTCTGACAAGCTGTCAGAAACATGCTTCATGAGGGTGGCATGAAGGCCCGACATCCTCTACTGGTGCCTGTGCTTGAAGCCCCTGCACCATGCAGCTCACTTGGCATTTGCCAGAGAACACCAGAATTGGCAGGTCCTCCACTGGGGCCCCATTCACAGATGAGAGCAGGTTCACACTGAGTACATGTGACAGACGTGAAATAGTCTGAAGATGCCGTGGGGAACGTTATGCCTCCTGCTGCATCATCCTGATGAGGAATATCCTTCGACAGTCACACCCTTACTGCTGTTAGGTACCAGGATGAAATGTATGGATTTGAATCCATTCCTCAGTTGGTTGATGATTTTGGTTTCCATTGACCATTCCATCATTTTGTTCTCAGTGAATTACACAATCAACTGTATATATTATTATATTATATAAATATTTTTAACATAAATATTTTGTTCATTGAGACCAATTTTACAGTGATTTTACAGTTCCCTTGAGTTTTTTGAGCAGTGTATATTTACTGCTGCTACCTGATAATTGCTACTGTGCAAAAAAGTGTTTCACCTAGCACTAATGACGCTGGTCTATCACTTTTACGAAATAGGAAGGAATTTTCGATGCAGTGTTTTGTGCTTGCAGTAATTTTGTTTAATCACTGAGGCATGCAGCAGATCCTAAACTGTTTCAACCGCTTTACCATATGCTCAGTTTGATCTCCTTTCCTACCACAATCAAAAAGAGAATTTGCATTTACATTCCAACACCATCTCTCTAATGGTTCTCCACAACTGCTCCAAATCCCTGGTTCTCTTTATGTAACAAGAAAGGCATTTTTTATAATATCTCCCTTTTCAGCTCTCCAAAAGCTTAAGAGTGCCACTCTGCATAAATATCTGCCTCATGAACAAGACTCATTGTGAGAATGAAGGAGGTACCTCTTGCTTAATCACACCTTTCTAGCGTCCAGAGGCATGTTCATTAGTGTTCTGAAATGGAAGATGTTAACAGGACGAGTGGAGTCTGTAGGAGAGCAGTGCCTACTTTGTTACAGCTGGTCTCTTTTCGTGCTAATCAAGTTTCCTTCTTGACATTAATCAACGATGCGAGTGTAAAGAAACTGGTATGGAAATCAAGACTGAACAAGGCACTCCAACACCTCCACAAGAGCACACGTGTGGGACAGGGGCATCTTCATTTCTCTTCTTCATTTCATTTTAAAGGTTGTTTTGAGTCTACCGGACAAAACTAGGCTCATAATTATGGGAGAAAAGACTCCAATCAAGTGTACATGTATGGCACAACTGTTTGGTCATTGTTGTTTCTTTTGTTCATGAAGAAAAACCTGAGTTAGATTTCCAGTCTTGTACTGTTAACTTAGAAGAATAAAATATACAAATGTAAAAATTAAAATTGATGTGTTTTTGTTGGTTTGTTTTTCCCCCCATAAATCTCACTCACTCATTTTCTACCGCTTTATCCGATTCCCCATAAATCCAATATATTAATGTATAATACAATAATACTTACTAGCAAGAAAAACTGTGATAATTTTGTAATACATTTGTGTTATCAGACACATTGATTTATGTATTCCAGCCACTCATGAGGACACTACATGCCCCAGGTGTTATGGTGTTGCCTAGGTGTTGCACTTTCAGTGCTGGTTCTGCCTGTAAGGTCTTTCTAGGACACACCGACTTCAGCTTGTCCTCATTTTCATGAAGCGTGTTGCAAAGTTCATTCAGCTGAAAATAAGTAGATACTGTGATATAATGCTGCCCTCTATGGGTAGCACCACAGATCATTATTTCACTTCATTATTGTTTTGTTCTTCACATGTCTACAAGACCTTCCTCTTAGTTCATGTTACGTTTCTTTCCATCTAATTAAAATCAAGTTAGGTGTAAACTTTGTGAATATTTATATATGATTTACTTCATATTTACTGTATATATATTAACTTTCTCCTTGCCCAGTTTGGAATTGTTCTTAGAAAGTGTGATAGTAGATAGGGATGGGCGATATGGCCTAAAATCCATATTGCGATATACATTGCAGCCTCTTGCGATAACGATATATATTGCGATATATAAATTATAATAGAACTATTTCAGAACAGGTTACACAGACCCTTAGGAAAGCCTAACTGCTAAATGTATTTTTTTTTTAAGAAATAAAGAAACATGTCGTTTTGAGAACATTTATTGTGAAAAAGCAAAACTGTAATTGTACAACAAAATGTTGCAGATAAATAAGTCTTTCCTTCTAAAAGGCACTATACTTAGTTCAAGTCCTTGGTTCTTAAATGCCACCCAAGTTGCAGAGAACATAAAAACTTGTGTCTTTTTAGTTAAGGAACATACACTGTACTGAAAATACTTCCAGTATTAATTAGGCAAAGAAAATTATTCTGTGTAAATGCACAGATACTTTAAATAAAAGCATATTTCAAACCTGCAGCCGAGGTAACACATTTGCTTTTAAACATTTTGTTCTCCTAATGAAATTAAAACTGGTGTCTTGTTAATAAAAAAATGGACACTGTGAATTAGGGATATACTTCCAGTATTAGGCATGGCTATTTTAAATAAAGAAAATTCTTCCAAGTGTAGTGCACATACTTCAAATGAAAACAAGTGCTAAATGAAAGCACAAAATAAATAAGTAAAATACTTTCAGTATAAGGAACATATACGTCAACTAAAAGAGAATTTTTAAAGTATAAAAGTTTCTTTACAGTAGTGTTATGCCATATATACAGTAAAAAGTGCAAATGTAGTTATTTTCTTAAAGGACACAAAATATGCAAAGCACAGGAAAAACTGTCTGGTGTTAGCATGTTAGCGCTAGCGTTAGCCTGTTAGCTCTTCCAAATATAAGGAGTACCTTTTGAAAATGACTGTTAGATTGAGGTTTGGATCAGTTCCTGTATTTTCTCTCATGCGTTCTTCGTACTGGATCTTGCGGTCGGCTGCATTGCCGTTGGTATTCAACGACATGTTTAGTTTTGAGGTGGTAGAACAGATTAGTCGTGTTACCGCTCTTAGCTGGAACTTTTGCCCCACACACTCTACAGAGTATATTTTTCTGCTGCTCGTCGGACGGCTTAAATCCAAACCAATAATAGATGTTGCACCGGTCTTTTTAACGAGCTCCTCTGTTTCGCTGACGCTTTCAGCCATGTTTATTCAAGATGACGAATATGATGATTCGTTGCTCGTGGCTCTAAATTTCGCGGGTAGATTGCGTCATCAACATGCATTATCGCGATAGTGCAATAGAATTAAAATCTCTATCGTAGGCCAATGTTGTATCGTTTATATCGTATATCGTTTATATCGCCCATTACTAATAGTAGATATTTGATATTTACATAAAGTTCTACAGCTTCATCAAATTTGCCATTAGACTGTTGTGGTGTCCCCATTGCACCTTCTGCTTCAACACTAAACAGCAAGTTCTCTTCACAACAAAACTGAACGGCAAAGAAAACATGACAGTGTCTTAAAAATAACTTGACAGTCTGATTGTGTAATTTTATTTGGCAGACAACGCTATCCAGAATGACTTTTATCTCATTTTATCCAACTGAGCAATTGAGGGTTAAGGGTTGCCTTGCTCAAGGACACCTCAGTCGTGGCTGGCCCGAGACTCAAACCCACAATCTTAGGGTTAGGAGTCAAAGACTCCTATACAATTTAATTTGCTAATTCCTGTCGGAAGCTGGAGGTTAGAGTAAAAAAGTAACTTGACGACAGTCTGATTGTGTAATATTATTTGGCAGACAACGCTATCCAGAATGACTTTTATCTCATTTTATCCAACTGAGCAATTAATCCCTGTCGGAAGCTGGAGGTTACAGTAAAAAAGAAAAGTCCCTGAAATGTCATGAGGAAGAAGGTGAAACCATCTACTACTGGGTGATAACTGATAGTGAAGTTGTAAAGCCACCATCTAGGCATAAAGGAGTAAAGGTTAAACAGCGGGGTGTTGAAAGGATGTTTAGTTTGAACATGTGAATAAGGATTCAACCCACAGGATGGTTGTGTTTATTCTCATTATTCTCATCATTTAGCAACAAATCCAAATGTGCAACACCTTGTGGGTGGGTCAAATGTCCATCACAGCAAAATTAGTAATGGGCAGATCTAGTTACTGAGTTAAAAACATGACTAAATAGACATAGACCTCTAAGTATTTATGTATTCACTGATGGAGATTTCAAAGCACATTTATACATTGCTCTGGATAAGGACGTCTGCCAAATGCCATAAATGTAAAAGAGTATTCGTAGTGTTTCATTTAGATCTGTAATGAACCATTTTAGGAATTAAGCCTGGTAAGAACAATGGATATAAAAAGTCTATACACCCAAGTGTAAGATTTTGTGATGTAAAGAAATGAAACCAAGCCATAAATCATATCACCTTTTCCAGCCTCGATGTGAATATATAATTATAACATCTAAAAAATGAAAGGAAAAACCATAAGAATCATTTTATGGAAGAAAAAGGTAGTATCTGCCAACATATAAATGATTTCAACATATTATTGCTATTTACAATAATTAGTATTACTAATATGTAGAAAATTAACACAGCTAACAATGAAGGTCAATGGGATCCAGTGATTCTATGCTTATGGTGCAGAACTGGCTTTCTAAAGCTTTCACACAACATTAGAAATGCTTGTGTGGTGTTTAGATGAAGGTACTTCACACAGAACATTGTAAGAGAGTTTGTAAGAAAAAGACTTGCCTTGGTATGACCAAAACACTACAATGTCCATACTACAGCTAGTAGAGACAGGGAATGAACCAAACCATGAATGGACACTGGGAACATCAAGACTACTAGAGTCCAGTAGATAAAAAGTGTCAGATTGGATGAAATGAAGAGAAGAGAGCTGTGAAATGAAGAAAGAGTGTACTAAACCTGAAAAACAGCATGATATTCCAAAAAAAACAAAACATTCTGAAAGATGGA
Source organism: Tachysurus fulvidraco (assembly GCF_022655615.1). Taxonomy (NCBI): domain Eukaryota; kingdom Metazoa; phylum Chordata; class Actinopteri; order Siluriformes; family Bagridae; genus Tachysurus; species Tachysurus fulvidraco. Next base: position 14,158,392 of record NC_062528.1, on the reverse strand, counting down.
AACAAATCTAAAAGATGAGAGAGCTGAGCACAATAAAGAAAGGAGGCACTGAAATGGGAGCTGAAAAATCTGAGAAATGTAGTGGCAGAAAATCTAGGGTTGAAGGATGAGCTACTGGAGGATGAGGAGGAGGAATATTTGGAGCAAATGCATGATGTGACAGGAAAAAGTGATATAGTGAGTAAGAAAGGTGGAGGAACTCAAAGAGAGAATTACACATGAAAAGGAAATCCAAGAGCTGGATAGCAGTGTAGCAATGCAGTCTGAGAGTGAGAAGGCAAAGGAGAGAGGAGAGAGAGAGAGTTGATGAATAAAATAGAACAGTGCAAAGTGATGGAAATGCCTTTGGAGGAGAAGAGATTGGAGATAGAATTACAGACTGAAAATTTCACAGCTCTCAATAGACAAAATGAAAAACAAGGGGAGATGGAAAATGAAATCAAAGAAACAGATGAGGAGAAGACCCTATGTTTAAAAAGAGGGGGGATATATAGAACTGGTTAAAAGAAGAAGAGGAGGAATGTGAAATTGCAATGCAGCAGAAAGAGATGGAGAAAGAGACAGAGAGAAAGAGACAGGAGAAAAATGGGGTTGAAGGAAACAGGAAGGCGTGCAGAGAAAAATGGAGACAGTCTGACAAATATACATATGCACAGAAATGGAAAGTAAGAAGAGAGAGACAGAGCAAAGCAATAAACTGAAAGAGACTGAGGTGATTGATAGAGAATTACAAAATGTGTTGTACTTTTGTTGTTTAAAGGAAAAGAAATAAAGTTGTGACAAATAATCAAACTTCGGAAGAAGTACACAAAGAGCAGCTTGAGAGAGAGAGAGAGAGAGAGAGAGAGAGAGAGAGAGAGAGAGAGAGAGAGAGAGAGAGAGAGAGAGAGAGAGAGAGAGATGTTAAAGAAAAAGCAAACAACGTTCGTATAGAGCAGCTGGTGTAAGGAGAAAGTGAAATATTCTTAAAGATTAGCAGGAGGACAAAACACAAATCATCCAAATACTTCCTGTAATCAGTACAAAGCAGAGAGAGGGATGGAGGAGAGAGAGTGGTGATGTGAGAAGACAGAAAATGATCTGTTTCAAACATTTAGAGTCTAAAGGGGAAAAGGCCAGGATGAATTAAATCAAACAGAAACTGAGAACGTGTTTGAGAAGATTGCTGTGAAGCAGCTTGCTGTGAGAAAGAAACAAAAACCAAACTGAGAGTCAGGTGGAAATAAGGGCCAGCAGAGAGTTTCATATTATTCACAGACAGGTGGGAAGGAGACAAAAACAAGAAGAACCCAAACAGAGGAAAATGGACATCTTGGAGATGTTTAGAGAGAAATAGAAAAGAAAAAAAAAAGAAACTGATAATAGCAGTGACAGCTGGCTGCAAGTGGAGGACTCTTATCTATAGTGACATAAAGGTAGTGGAATGAATTTCCCATGAATTTCTGACTGTCTTCCAACAAACGCTAAAAAAAAGACTTGACTCAGGGAAAGTTCACTGAGCTTGTCTATTGACCATTCATCTGACTGTCTGTCTGTATATGAATGGTCGGGTAGATATCTAACAGAAACAGACAGACAGACAGACAGACAGACAGACAGACAGACAGACAGACAGACAGACAGATAGATAGATAGATAGATAGATAGATAGATAGATAGATAGATAGATAGATAGATAGATAGATAGATAGATAGATAGATAGATAGATAGATAGATAGATAGATAGATAGATAGATAGATTAAAAAAAGATACTATTATCTTTTGCTGCTACTATTTGGCAGATATTCTTATCTTTATGGTCTTTATAGTAAGTTTCAGGTTTAGCACAGCATCTGCTGTAAACTTGAGCAATAAAACAATTATGACAAATGCATGAATAAATGAAAATAAAACATGACCTGCACTGAGTTTTGGATTCATTTTTACTTTTTAACAGGATTTAACTCTATTGTATTCTTAAACACTGGTCTATTGAGAATATACTTCCCATGAAGATTATAAAAAAGATAAGATTGTTTGCTTAGTTGCAGGAAACTAGAAAATATAACGGAGCATAACCTTTGAGACTTTTCTTGAGTACTGAACTATTCGTTTTTTGTGTAATTAATTAAACGAATTTAGTAAAGATTTCAAATTTACATCAGAATGAAAAAAATATTGGTAGATGACCAGCGTGAAGTTGGCGCCCCACTCAACCACTAGGCACAAGTGACACTTCTGTTAGGGCATTGGTTACACTTTTGCCCTTTTCAGCACAATGAACATACATACTGTACAGACACAAAACTGCACACACAAAATGTCCACTAACACACGCACCCAAAACACACACTCACACACCACACAAACACACACACACACACACACACACCATGATGGCATGATGGCTTTGAGGTTAGCACTTTTACTTCTGGGTTTGGGAGTTCCTGCCCTTTGCGTGTGTGTGTGTGTGTGTGTGTGTGTGTGTGTGTGTGTGTGTGTGTGTGTGTGTGTGTGTGTGTGTGTGTGTACAAAGTTTCCATGCTCTCCTTCTGCCCTCCAAAAAGTAAAAATAACACAGACTTTGTCTTAAATCCAACCAACACACAGTGACTGAATATGAATTTTCACTTCTCATTTCCAAGTTCTGGGCGTGCATTAGGACCTTCCTCCGCCTATGAGGAGGTGTGGTTTAGCTACATCGAGGTGTGGAGTTGTAGAGGAAGTGGTTCCTCTTTTACAAACTGAGATCCATTCACTGTCCTCCTATGCACAAAGGCTGCACGTGGCTTCTTCTTCACTGCTTGCCTACCGAGCACACAGTCTTCAAAATATACGGATTTAACAAGGTAAGACCTAAGATCATTCGTTTAAGATGATTCATGGGTTGCAGTCAGTTGTTGGAGTCTGTGCATTATTTTTATTCTAGCTGATCTGAAGTCTCGCGCGTGGCAGTTTACCATTTTAGGAGCTGATGCAACACACACAACGTCATTAAGCAGTGTGCTGTAGTCACACACCCTGATACAAATGTAGCATTTACACGGATATCTGATCATATGTCGGGTATAACCTTTAGGGAATGTGTCGGGTTGTATTTTTCGGGAATTATAGAGTGCGTTTTTATATAAATATATAAACACAAGAGATGCTCTTTGTGTTCTCATCATGCTATGTGTACACACACACACACACCACAGTACATCATGCCTAGGCGGGATATTAGATAGCATATCATCATTTACATTAGTCTATCCAAACATACTTGCCAAGTGGACGAAAACCTTAAAAAAAGAAATAAAAACGTTTCTAAATTACAAAGCATTGATTTTCCTTGGCGCACGTGGTGTTTGTTAATAATAATAATAATAATAATTTAAAAAAAGTGAAAATGGCGCGTGTTAAGCAACATGGATGGTCTAGGGTTTGGCATTATTTCTTTTTATATATAAAAAGATATATATAATGAGAGAGAGAGTACACACACGTGTGTGTGCATATATGCATGAATATATATATATATATATATAATGGGTGTGTGTATATATATAATGGGTGTGTATATAGTGTGTGTGTATATATACATGTATATAATATATATGGGTGTATAATGGATATATATTATAAAAAAAATTTGCCAATGAAATTTTGTTTGTTTAATTAAATGTCATCTGGAATGTTTGTCCTGCCCTTGAATCTTGCTCTACAGTAGCAACTTCTACAGTTAGCAGGAGATATGGTTCAGTGGTTCAATGTTTTCTGTGTCTTCTCAGACAATATTCCATTTCCAAACCATCCCGTATTTGAGGACAAACTGTTTGGGCTTTATTTTGTGTAAATCAGTCAAGCGCTACAGCCTGCCTGTTTGAAAACGGAATGTGTTCACGTACAGAATCCTAACTTTTAAGGCATTTCATGGCTGACACGAGCGGCTTTGTCACCTCATCTTTTCGAGCTGCTGCTATGTTTGAGGGGAGGTGAGCACATTTACTGACCTCTTCCATATACCTGACCTCGCAAATTCTTGTGATTGTTTAGTATCAGCAAAGGAGAGAGAATTGCCTTCATTTTCTCCCAGAGATCAAAGTTGTGTTCATTTTAGTCTCATGTAGCCAAACCTTCAGACTGACAACAGAAGGTCTGGACTTTCTAACAGCTTTTTTGCAGCAGACTGCCCAAGATGGCATCTGACTCGCATGTAAAGAAACCAAACAGTTTTATTCAGCATAAAGCTAGATCTTAGAGGTGTGTAAATGTAAAGTCGACGTCTCATAAGCGTGTACAAAGTAGCCTACCCTAATAAGTGTTCATTGTCAATTTATTTTTATTAAAGCTAGCTTCCTTCTAGGTCAAGAGTCAGAGGAGATTTGTTTTCAGGCTGACTGTTAACAAAATGCATCACAAATCTCCCAGAAAACCAATCAGACTTTAAAGGGTTTCTAATTTGTTTGTTGTATGCATCAGACATTCACCAAACAGTTCATGGGTGTGACGTTAGGGACTGAGACTATGGTCTCTTAAACGTTTTAGACTATTATCCCCATTCAGCCAATATTTACAATGGGAGACCTCTTTAATATGTTTTTTTATTGTACATGTACTGCTAAATTTATTAAGCAGTGTAGTCAGCTGAGGCATCCCTAAACTCTGGAGTAGTGTGTTAGAGAACATTCTAGTGCAAGCTCTATAGGGTCTAGTCTGTAAATTTGGATAATTTCTGTACATTCACTCTGTCATTGTTCTTCAAACAAAAGGCCATGTTGTTCTTCCTGAGATAAGGTGGCTGTGGCATTCATATCATCTTCCTTACAGGATATTTTATATGGAACGTTTGTGTGGCCTGGGTGTCACGACATATCAGTTAGGTCATTAATTTGGAGTTTGTGTTTTGGTGTTATTGCAACGGTGTGACATGGAGGCCGTTTGTTGGCCTGTCATGTGCCCTTCAATATTCAATGTTAGCATCACAATACACGTTAGACACGGTGGCTGTTTTGCAGGGATTGTTTTGAATCCTAGCAGCTTGGTAATTTTAGCCCATTGTAATCACGACCATGATGAGTAATGTCGGTGTCAATTCCACCATCTGGCCTTGAGTAAACCAAACATGTGCTTTCATAAAGGCTTGATTTAATACAATAACTACATAATTTTAAGAAATAATTATGGTTATGCTATTGAATGTGGATGAAGTTTTAAGGACATGATTAATATTTCTTCCTTAACAAATGAAAAGAAATGTTTGTTTTTTTTAGAGAAGACAATCTCACAATCTTGTTAATTAGATAAGAGTTCACTGGACCTTTTTTTATTTTATTTTGGGCAATTTTACACATCACTGCATGTCTAGTAGTCACAGTTATATAAATATCAAACTGATGTCCTTTCCAATGTGACATTCCTAGTATGTCACTTGTTCATGTCGAGCCTCTTTTCTGTGATTGGTGGACAGAGGGGCTGGGCCACAACCCTGCCTACGTATTTGTTGTGGTCGTGTTGTTTAGTTTTTTTTTTTTTGGTCATAAATTGAAGCACTTGTGAAAGTTACTGTGCATACATAACAATGATAAATGGAAGGTTGGATTCACAGGCTGTTTTTGTCACTCTTAAATTGTAAAAGACAAAACCGAATGTTCTGTTGTGTATTGTGCAACTGCCCGCTTCACACCAGCATCTGGTTTTTCATAGGGATTTCTCCTGACGTCTGAATGGGCCACTGATAGATTCTCGTAAACAATGACAGATGATCCAGTGATGACATCACCCATCCTTGTTCTCGGGTGTTTGATTGTTCCTTAATAATGGCATTCTATATGTGACTAAACTTTATGAATACGTTTGGAAAATCCATTTGTATGTGAACTAGATCAGTGGTTAGATAACATCGTAGAAGAGAGAGAGAGAGAGAGAGAGAGAAAAATGACAGTAAGAGGTGTGACTGGTTGGTGCAGGTTCTCCTTGAAAAGCCAAGCAGTTTCATGACTGAAAAATTCCTTTCTGTTTGCTAATCAGAAATGGAATTGTGCTATTTATTTTTTATTCCACTACTGTACAACAATCTCAGCAGCTAAAATAAGGAGTGTGACTTTGGTGTTGCTATAATAAATGGATTGCTAAAAGTGTTTGCCGATAAACTGGGTGCAAACCTACGGTAAATCAGTCACTTACCAAGCTTTATACATATTAAAATTATTGTGGCTAAGAAGGGAACATTTTAACCAATAATAGTTAGCAGAGCCAGGCAAACTTTTAAAATTTACCTTAGAGACAACTGCGCAATTCTGGGTAATTTGTTTATTTATTATTTTGTATTATTATTTTTTATATCAGATGGGTCAGTGAAAAGAAAACTGCATTTTTAGATTTAATCTCATCATTTCATATCTAAGAACATCACAGTTTAATTGAAGGTGAGAGAGGCTTAATTGTTCTTTGGTCTCTTTGCTTATCAAAACTGTGCAGCTCTTTAATTTCTTGTGTTCATGGCATGTGATGGCAGGCAAAGGCATTGCAGAGAGTGGATATTATAAAAAGCAGATGAGGAGGTGTTGGCAAAGTCAGCTGCTAGAGTCACCTGGCCATGTGACCACACTTTGGTCTATTTCTGGGCATCTGCTGTGTCTGAGAAGTACAGAGAAGAAAATTGCATCCCTTGCTTATGATCAGCCGTGTACCTTCATTCGGTGGATGATTTCTGATTTATGTTAGTCAATGATTGCGACATGAAAAGATTCCTTTAATCTGTTCTGGATTGTGCCGTAGCTTTAGGCGTGGGTAAGTCGATTACGTTTTGTATCTTTTTTTTCCCTTCTTCTTCTTCTTCCCTTTTTTCTTTTTTTTTTAACATTTTTTTTTAGTTTTATTGTTAATTAGGATTTTATTCTTAATTAGGGTTTTGAGTACGGTTTTAAGAAATGAGGTGAACTACACTTTGTTTCCCTTTTAGATTGCGCAAAGAATTTAGAGTTTACATTTCTAAACATTGGAGCTTTGTTAAACAGTGTGGTGTAAATGTCAGTGCGAGTATGATCCTGTTTCACCGTGCTACATGAGCCTGACTATACAGGTGTGCCCATGTGTTACGTGTTTCCGCTTTTGAGAAAAAAGAAAAAAAATGTTGCTGTTAAATCTAGTTAACATCTCCAGCTTTTAAGCCCATCGTTATCTACAAATACAAGTGAAACGCTGAAGATTAGACTTAACAGTTTGCGTGTAATTAAAACCTTTGGCATATTTCCAAAGAAATTCAATTAATTTTCTTACCATATTTAACAAGGGCTTGGGTATCACCCTGCATGTGGTCTTATTTACAACCCATTCACTACGATTAAAACTTGTCACTGTTTTGACACTTGAAAAACATCTTTTCAAGCGTTTTTAAACTTTTTTTTTTTTTTGAAGAGCAATTATTATTAGAAATCTAATTGTCCTGTCAGCTGGATAGCATTTTTAGGGCTTAAATATGAAACACGTTTACACAGTAAAAGAAGGTTGTTTAACGTCTGGATGTGCGACGTGTATTCAAATCTGTAGACTGTGGCACAGTGACATGTAAAGTTTTGTATTTCTGACTCGTCATCTTTGGAATTGGTTTGTGTTGGGTTTTTTTCGACTGAAGATAACAACAAAAACAGTCCTCTCTTGAATTGAATAAATACAGTGTGGTTATGTTAAAAATGATGCAATTTACAAACTATTTTAACTTCCACATTATTTTTTTTAACTTTAACATGAATTGTTGTGTTAATAATTGTTGATTAGATAAAGTGTCTTCAGTCGTGAGTTTTTTTTTTTTGTTTTTTTTTTGCTTTGTATGTTGTAAAAAATAAAAATCCCCTTCTTTTTTCCCCTACAGGTCATAGACCCTACATTGGAGAACTGTGTGTATGCGTGTGTGTGCCTGTGAAGCTTTGCCATGGTTCTCTCTGTGCTGCAGAGCTTTGGGAAGCAGCTGCTGCGTGTGAAAGCGGTGGATTGCAGCACTGAGGATTCACGTCTGTCACGATGTCTCAACACGTTTGACTTGGTGGCGCTGGGCGTGGGCAGTACACTCGGCGCTGGCGTGTATGTGTTGGCAGGTGCTGTAGCTCGGGAAAATGCCGGCCCTGCCATTGTGCTCTCGTTCCTCATTGCTGCTCTGGCCTCGGTCATGGCTGGTCTGTGTTATGCTGAGTTTGGAGCACGAGTGCCCAGGACAGGGTCTGCGTATCTGTACAGCTATGTGACTGTGGGAGAGCTGTGGGCCTTTATTACCGGCTGGAACCTCATCCTGTCATACGTCATAGGTGGGTTATCTTAGGTTTATTCATGAAGATAGGTCTTTTATCCTGAAAGAGGAAAACAAGTTTGTTTATTAGGGCTTATTTACAAAATATAGTTATGGCTGTGTTCTAAAAGGACAGAGCCATCTCCCAGGGTTAGATCCAAATACATGCTGAAGTTAAAAGAAAAACAATCATGATGTAAAAGGAAGTAAAAAGGTACAAATACGAGTAACGCCTTACACTGGTCCAAAAAGGGGAAAAGATGTAAGACTGAGAAACAGAAGTGAGACAGAAGGCAAAAGATCATGTCTGTAAAACTATTCAGAGTTACAGTTAGTACAGCTAATCTAACAAAAATGTCTAATCTGCAATAGAATTTGTGGTTCTTGTGTAATACTGACTGTAGTATGCAGTTTCCCCACAAATGCCATTTCACTGGAATTAGAAGAACAGTTTCATAAAATTTCCTAAAAACATTTAACCAGTGTACAATGGTATACACATATGATCCCTTATCTTGGTCAAGTCATGTTGAAAGTTGTCACAAAATACACAGAGCAGCTTTAAAGCAATAGATTATTCTAGATTAGATTTGGATCTAGATTTCATCTCTTCTCTAGACTCTGATATTTATTATCTGTCGTTTTAGGTTCCGTGATTGTTCCTGGATATCAACATGATTTGTTTTTGTCTTGAAATCTCTCTATTAGGGACATCCAGTGTAGCTCGAGCCTGGAGCGCTACATTCGATGAGCTCATAGGAAAACAAATCGAGATGTTCTGCAGGAACCACATGAGCATAAACGCACCGGGGATTTTAGCCGAGTACCCAGACATATTCGCTGTGCTCATCATCCTCATTCTAACTGGTAAATCAGCTGAAATGTATTTCTAAACTTATTTTCCTTAATGATTTTACCTCCCTATATTTCTCCACACCTCTGAAATCGATTTAGTAGTTTAATTAGTTTTTGATCTTTTTTTTTTTTCCCCTCAACTCATAACCTTCTGATCAGTAGTCCATCATTTTAACATATTTTTCTCTATAAATATCATCAGAGAAATGAGACTATAGTTATATAGCATATTTTTGCATAACATTTTTTTTTTTGGTATAACAATTGCCTTTAAAGACAAAAAGCAGACATTTAATCTTTCACATACTATATAATCTGCAAATATGAGCTTTTGCTATTCATACAGTGCAAATAGTATCTTGTATTTTTACTTACTATGCACAGATCCTGCTATGTTTATGCTTTGTGGATGGGTTGTGTTCAGGGCTGCTGGCATTTGGAGTGAAGGAGTCTGCTATGGTGAATAAAGTGTTCACTTGTGTCAACGTGCTGGTGCTGCTGTTCGTCGTGATCGCAGGGCTGATCAAAGGATCCCTCAAAAACTGGAACCTGAATCCAGAAGAGATTCTTAACAGAAGTTTGAGTGCAAAGTAAGTTCAGCATGCGTGAGTCTGGCGTGCGTGTGCGATCCTGAGTGCGCTATTAGCCGCTTCCCTTTTTTTTTTTTTAACATGTTAATCATCTAGGTAAATATACTTTTTTTTTCCTTTAAAAAACCTTTCTAGTGAAACAGCACCATTGCCTTCACCTGCCAGTCTGGGAGATGGAGGTTTTATGCCATTTGGCATCTCTGGGGTTCTCTCCGGCGCTGCTACCTGCTTTTATGCTTTTGTCGGTTTTGATTGTATCGCTACTACAGGTAAGAGACTGAATTTTGCGTATTACGATTTTTACATTGTTCAGGTTTTTCTTGGAAAAGAAAAAAGTGATGGTAAAACAGGAGAGAGAAATGATTACAACTAATTATTGTCTGCTTGTTCCGTCTTACTACCCGTGTTTTTAATATGAACATCAGATCTGTGGTAATGTGTTGTAAATCTCTGTACAGAGCTAAAAATGTCTCCACACTGGTTCTAGGTTTGCTGTGTGTGTGTGTGTGTGTTTAATGTGCCTGCTGTTTTCTTTCTGCAGGAGAGGAGGTGAAGAACCCTCAGAGGGCCATCCCTATTGGCATTGTGTCCTCACTGCTCATCTGCTTCGTGGCCTATTTCAGTGTGTCTGCAGCTCTTACTGTAATGATGCCCTATTACATGTTAGATGTAAACAGCCCACTGCCCGTGGCCTTTAAACACGTGGGCTGGGATGGTGCTACGTACGCGGTGGCAGTCGGATCGCTCTGTGCTCTCTCCACCAGGTAAACACAGCTCTAGTGTCGGGGGTTTAATCAATCTAGTTGTATAGTCAAAAAGCTTTCAATGTTGAGAAGTTTCCTAAACGATTATCTGAAGAAGTCATATATGTAAATGAGCTTTACCGCATACAGATTTTAAGTTAGGTTTTGCCGACTGATTGTATTCTTTCATTCCACATTAATATGTTTAATTAATATGCTACCCCTTTGGTCTGCCTGTCTGTATCGGCTCACATTATTTTCTTAGTTGGTTCTCTTTTCCAGAATATAAACAAATCAGTCGTTTCACCTGCTGTGACTCTGACCGCAGTAAAGCATTTTCTGAGGATTAAAAATAAAATCTGAAAGTGTCACAGTTCAACACCACCAGATTAACACGCTTTGTCAGATGCACTCTTACGTTAATGAATGCAGCCGTTCTTCATTCCACAAGCTTCATGTTTAATTGCCCAATTAAGAGTAAAAGCAGACCACTCCCACAATTGTTGTTGTTTTTTTTTTATTTTTTTTTTATGGTGGTCACAATGCAGGTCTTTATAACAGGCTAACATCTTTCACCTGTGTTTAATGAAAACCCTCACACAAACCTGCTAACATGAATAACAATGAATTGTTAGTAGGAACTAGTGAGCATAATTTGTTTACATCGTGCTAATACGTTTCCCGCAGTGTATTCTTTAACATTAGCAAAATTGATGTTGTCTGTGACTCATGAATCAAATTATGTGATATTACTTACTTGCACGGCTCTCTGTCTTTTCCCTTATCTTCCACTAGTCTACTAGGGTCCATGTTTCCAATGCCCAGAGTTATATGGGCCATGGCTGAGGACGGGCTGCTTTTTAAGTTCTTGGCAAAGATCAACGACAAATCCAAAACCCCTTTAATGGCCACTCTAACCTCAGGCCTTGTGGCAGGTAAGAAATTAAAACCACTAATGGATCTAACCCAAAGAAATTAAAACCACTGATCGAGTGGTTTCCTTCACAGGTCTTTCTGGAAATGTCGTTTAGCACACACTTTCTTCCACACGTCCCAACTCAAACGGTTACACACAAATCAGACCTTTGCCATGGCATCTTTTTGCTCAGCACTTGGCAGCATTGCTCCTGTAAATGAAGTCAGATTAGTTCTGGAAAGAGAACACTCATTCTGGCACAAGCTTCAGTTTGTATTTGGGTCAAATGAATGAATACAATCGCCCAATTCTCTCCCTTTCTCCTCCTTTTCCTCACTCATTCCATCCGTTCTGTGCCTCAGTTTGCTGGGCTCCATGTTTCCCCTGCCACGCATTATCTTTTCCATGGCGTGCGACGGTCTTCTCTTCTCCTACCTGTCTCGCCTCAGTGAGCGGAAGACGCCCATTGTCTCCACCATGGTGGCAGGGCTGTTGTCTGGTAAGCTTGAAGGGGAAGAGGACCAACCTGAATGTCGGATATGTGCAAGGATTACCTTGATAAAACTACTAATCCCTCATTGTGTGACAAGAAGCAGTGTCTAGTTGGTGAGGAGTGATAAGTGACCAGTGATGTGTGAAGAAATATCTTACTCAGGCAAGGTTTGGTAGAGCACCTGTCATATAGGTTCCTGATTAAAAATTCCTACCTTTTAGCCCTCAACTATGTAAAACTAAGAAACTTGGCACATCTGTGTGATGTATTGGAATGAAACAGTAAGCATATGGAGTGCATTTGAATCGAATTGAAAATGCTCGATCGTCAATGACATTTCACTTTGTGTTAGTTATCAGCCTCTCGTGCCTTTATGCAAACGTGATCTTACCAGTCATCAGTGAATTTCGATAAAAGCATCTAAATCAGGGGTGGCCAACCAGTTAGAGCCCAAGAGCCACATTTTTTTACTGTGTTACTGCAAAGAGCCACATCATACACATGGGCACACATGAACATCACCTTTTTTTCCCTGCCATTTTGAGAGCGAACTTGACACAAATTGTTTACTCAAATGATCTTGCTCCTACTTGGAAACTTTGAGGTATTTTCATCCCATTCACGTGCGCATTTGATAAATACCGTATTGAACTCAAGCGAAGCGAACACGCATATTAAAAAAGACAAATACAAACTTCGATACGAACGTAAGAGCCGCATGAAACCGGGCAAAGAGCCACGGGTTGGTCACCTCTGGTCTAAATAAATATATATGGATAAAAGGACATCTGTAGGAACCCACAGCAGTCTGATGATGTTGAAGATACAAAGCCCACCACATATGGTACAATACTACACAGAAGAATGTGTGTCAACACTCATCTTCAGGTGTCTTCAGCCTGGCACTGCCCACCATCATTTGACTAGGAAAATGATGTAAATCATATGCTATTGCCTTCACACTCATTAAATCGTTCAGGTAGTCTTTATGTCCTGTGAATGAGAACATTCTCATCCAAGAAAGACCATCAGCTAAGAAATATTTATTTATGGTAAAATATAATTTTGCACTGATTTGCAGTAGTCATTTACGTGAAGGAGAAAAGTGGAGCCGAACCACACCATCACAATGCCTACAACATGATAATCCTTATCTTTGATAATTATTACTTAAATTCAGTAATTTTTTTTTCTATTTCCATGTGACCCTCTGTAACCTTTTAATAAAAACATGATTGAATGTTAAGCTTAATTTTCATCTTTGTTGTAGCTGTGATGGCTTTCCTGTTTGACCTGAAGGATTTGGTGGATCTCATGTCTATTGGGACATTGCTGGCGTACACCCTAGTGGCTGCTTGTGTCTTGGTTTTGAGGTATTTCTTTATTTTGAATACTTCTGGAGGAACTGAAGAGCAAATTTTACTATGCAAAATACCCCTTAACAGTTTTTCAGTCAGAATTGTACCCCGAAGTTTAAATCTTTTGTCGTCTTCTCAGGTACCAGCCGGAGCAGCCCAGTGTGAATGTGCAATATCAGATCGCCGGGACTCAAGATGACACTGAGCCAGACTCCATTAGTGATATCAGCTCAAATTACCTAACTAAAGCTCAAGACGAGTGCACGCTCAAGAACATGCTTTTCCCTAAAAACACAGACCCCTCACGGCTGTCTGGGTTCACTGTCAACGTCTGCACCAGTGTAATAGGTCAGACACACAAGCCAAACACTGAAACACTTTCCACTGGGCTTAAACTTGCAAATGTGGTTGTTTAAAACTTGTAGGGTTACATAATTCTTTCTAAATTCTGATCACAGTTCCCTAATTCCTTCATCGTGACTGACGGCAATGTTTGGTGTTAATTAAATCGTTTACTAACTAACGATTCTTAATATAAAATTGACCTTCATTGTTTTGTTCCAGAAATTTGCCGAGTAATTAGGATGAGCTGAATTATTGTGATGTGAAACATTGAAACATTGTGATGTATAGGTTTCATGTTTAGGCGCATTATTCACTGAGCCAAACACATAAAGCATCATACTGAAGAGAGCTTGAATCTAATGTTAAGTTAAAACTGTTGTGTTGTAGCCATGATTGAGAGATTGTGTTCCGTATAAATTGAGGGAAAAAGTCTTTAACATGCCATTCTAAAAAAAAATAAATCAATTAGCATTTGTTAATCGCTGTGGTATAAGAGGAATAAACCACTCGGTGACTTTTATTTTGGAGTCTTATCGGAAAGTCTTATTTGTGGTGTTAACACATATGTAGAACCTTTTATAATGGGTTGTGTCACACCTTCCTGCCTCTGATTGATTATTTTCTTATAACAACACACACAGCCATTTTTATTCCTTACATTTACAAATGATCTACATTCAGAGCACACATACAACACTTGTACACTTTTCTTATGGATTTGCGTGTCTGTCTCCACAGGTCTGTTGGTGTGTGTTTTCTGTATTGTAGCAGTACAGGGTGCCTTTCAGGTCTGGTCTCTTGCTATGTTGGGAGTTCTTGCTGCAGTATGTCTCCTATTCACGTTGGTAATCTGGCGGCAGCCTGAGAGTAAAACCAAGCTATCCTTTAAGGTAATGACAACTAGAAATAAACCGAAAGAAACCGTTGAGGAGAATAGTAGCTTAATAAATAAGCAAGACAATAATGATAGAAAAAGCTATAATGAACGTTTTTTTGTTTGTTTGTTTTTTAATCAATGGTGACATTTTACAGAAATGAGAAGCTGATGAACATATGAAGTGTTAGTGAGTATGCCATATGAAGTGTTAGTGAGTAGT